>NW_013665792.1:658176-691347 GCF_000517525.1 Limulus polyphemus | reverse complement strand
ATGTTTGGTGGGACGGGGATTCGAACCCGCGACCCTCAGATTGCGAGTCAAGCGCCCTATTTCCACGCTGATTTTTCAAAGCCCGTTCCCTTGGCTGTGGTTTCGCCGAGCCATTCTCAGATAGCAAAGTTTAATGAAGATGCCAGTAGGTATATTACCATGTAAAGTGTCCCTAGTTGTTTCATAATAGGCGTCATATTTAGTATTTCTCATGAAAAGAACTGATTCACAAAGACTATGAAAGGGAAATTTTTCCAACAGATTCATAGCAACTTGCACCCCCCCCGCCTCACCCAGTAGATCAGCGGTAAGCCTGAAGGCTTATAACACTAATAACCGATCTTCGATACTTATGTAGCTTTGTGCCTAATAAGAAACAAACAAACAAACAATTCACAGTAACTTATCCAGCTCATTAAGCCTCAGTTCTAAAGCTTAGAACTCTTCACGAGTGTTGAAGTTGCACGTCATTCTATTCTTGGTGTATTTGAGTTTATTAACATATACTAGTTTACTCTTTCAAAAGATGCGTATATCAATGCAATGAGTTTGCTTATCGATAAACCTCTAAAACGATTCAAAGTATGGCACTAATAAAATGATTATATATCAAAAGCAACAAAACACACAAACCTGCAATTCACATACATATCGAATGTTGTTTAGATTTATATAATAAGACAATATGCCAATCGTCTTTTTAAAATGGAAATCTTAAGGCGGGAAAACTACTGGTACAGTAAAACGTTCAAAGACAAATATTTAGTAAAATATAAAATCAACTCAACTCTATTACATGCATGATCCTAAGTAACTAATCCCAAAGCGAGATTTCACAAAATTAGAAATCATACGCATGATTCAAAATCTCTGTTCTATGTTTATCAACATCGATTTTATTAACTTTAAGTACTGAATGTTCAACATGTGTCGTTAAGTGTACCAAATATTTAATGAAAATTAAAAGGACTTCGTTTCTTTCGTCAGGTTATAACATGTGAAGACGTTTCCCATTGTCTAAAATATCTTGTAAATTTCCATTGGAATTCTGAGTATAAATCCAATAAATATTTCTACGTTCGTACGAAACTATTTGGCAGTACAAAGTGTTTGAAGAAAAATATGAAACTAAATGGTAGCTATTACCATTGCATGTTTTTGACAACCAAATTACACAAGCAGTTGCTCCCCAGTGGCTCAGCGGCAAGTCTGAACGCTTATAACACTAAAAACCTGATTTCGATACTTGTGTTGGGCATAGCACAGATAGCCTATTGCGTAGGTTCGCGCTTATCAACAAAGGAACAAATAAACAGAAACTTCTTGGACAAAATATCAACAAAGGCGTCTTTATCAGTGGAAAAAAAACAAAACACTGAAAAGTTATAAAAGTACCTAAGAATATGTTAGGGTTCAGTTACTAAAACAAATGAATCCCAAACAATTTTCCCATTTAGAGTTTCATGAGCATCTAAGTAGGTTTCAACGCAACCTTTAATTTTTTCTTATTGTTGTAATAGCTAAAACATAGTGTACAATAGTATTTCAAGTCACATTAAAAAAGCGTTCTCATATATATGTAGAAAAGTAAAAAGAAGTTGTACTTAATTGTTGTTGTTGCAAGAAGGCAAAAAATATAAATAGTCTGCGCTTTAAAAGATTTAAATGTGGGTGAAAGATTTATAAGGCTCGCCATCAGCTTCATTTCTTTAAAGCCTATTGAAGACATATGTTTCAAACATGATAGCCCCCCAGTGGCACAGCGGTATGTTTGCGGAGTTATATTGCTAGTAACCGGGTTTCGATACCCGTGGTGGACAGCACACAGATAGCCGTTTGTATAACTTTGTGCTTAATAGCAAACAAACAAATCAAATATGACAATATTCATACTTAAGATGAGCACGATAAAAAGTAAGACAGAATTAAATACACAGAAAGGAATAAAGAGAAATACACAGAGAGAGTTCTTTATTTTAACTTCCTGATCTCAAAAATGTTATATAGATAAGTTTGATGGTCGTGTAGTTGGATAGATAAATACACGTATGTAAGCCATAAATAAATATATTGCGTGTGTTGTATGCACCAGAATACTGAATATTTTTTCGCTCAAATTTCCTTGCGTATTATTGGATTCTTAGAGGCAATTCATCAATACTACATTTCAGAAAGTACATTTCACGGCATTCTCTTCTTTCTGCTATGCACGTGTTACTGGCATCTCTTCAGTGAACAAACGAGTCGTACTTACGATAATTAAAAGAGGATATGTACGACTTGTCGTAGAACTTGGCGTCGAAAGTTCCACACGTCCGTTTACTTCTCTTCCCCTGTCTTTTTCACCACTACATTCTCCTTAATCCAGCTTAATAGTGGATTAAAATTGTCATATAAAACTTCTTTTTGCTGTCGATAATCAGTGGGATTCTGGAAACCTTTAGAGCGTATTTGATTCATAATATTGAAAAGTAAGGAGACTTCTAATAAACAGATGCCCTTATAGCTAGCTGAAAAATAGAAAAGGCGAAAGTTTGAAAAACAATATTTTAATAAGTATTATTTATAACTTACAAGTATATATAGGTAAATGTAATACCAAAACTTAATTCTCTGAAATGCGAATTAAGAACGATTTAGAAAGTTGGTCAAAGATTTTCAAGACGATTATTGAATCTGTAGTATCAGAAAACACTTTTTTGGGTTTTGCAAGCGCTTTAATTTAGGTAGTTCTAAAATATGTGCAATTGTTTTTGATTGCCTCAATTAAAAAGCATTGTTTATAGTAGTTTGTAAAATATGATAGCTGATATTTGATTAATTTTTTTTGCTTGCTAAGTTTTTAGTTTTGGTTCTTTATTCATAAAATTTATGCCCTCTTCTTTTCCCAGTCTTAATAGTAATGTCATTGGATTTGAACACAGGATTTAAAGTAACTAGAAACAGCTATTTCGATATAATTATCACGCTTTTAGAGAATAAGGTGCTCTGGGCTTCAAAGCATTAAAAAGCACATTATCCACACAGCCATGTTGTACTTGTAAGAACGGAGAGACAGGTGTATAAAAAATGTCATAAGTAAAATTTACAATTACTTTGAAGAATGGTTCGTCTCAGAACAATGAAACAGGAACGAAAAACACTAGGAGGTAAAACAGTTGTTAGTAATTTCATCAAAAAATATCAGTTTAATAATATTTAAAGTTTAAATGTACAAGGCAGTGAACTGGATAACACATAGCTTATATTTGTATAAATTTATCGCAGTTGGTTGTTAACTCTTTCGGCTTTTCATGCCGCTGTGGATAAAACACTAAGTCTTGTAAATAAGATTCTACACAGTGGCGGCTTCTTTGAAACACGACATTCCAAATAAATATATTTCAAACAATAATGTTTTTATCATTGTGTTTCGTAATGAATCAAATAATCAATTACACAACTAAGTTTGACTATGTAAGCTTGGTAGCGTATGTAATATAATTTTAGTTCGACTCCTAGACATTTAATTTATTCATACCATTTTCTTATTTACGTACATTTGACTTTAATCTCGTTTATTTACTGTCTTTAATGATATGTTCTTATAATTAATTTTCTGCAGTATATTTCTCCCAAGTTTGTCTTTATTTAGCAAAATAATTATTTTTGTTGAGTCAGGAAGACTTATGAATGCTTGTTAATCTAAGTTTGCTCTTATCAAGAAAAGTCCACACAAATAATCAAAAGTCGTGCTTCGAATGCCATGTTACTAATTTTAATTGTTTTTATTAGATTTATATTAGTGAACATAACATAGATTTCAACTACCTTATTACATAGTGTTTCTACTTTATGGAAAGTTTGGGAAAAAGCAGATCACTTTCATTTTTATTGAAAGGATGACAGTTCACAGCAGAGTGTTCACTTTACTTGTAAGGAAGTCGAGTGCGATGACGTCAGTTCAAAATACCCGGATACCATAAATGTTCCTTATGATACGTTTCATACGGTTCCGTTATTTGACTTTCTATTCTTATATATATATATATATATATATTATTAATTTTTATCAACTTTAAAAAGTAAATTATTGAATTTTCTTGCAATTGCAATATATTTCAATATATAGTCACCGAAGGTGCGCTAGCCCAAGTATTAACTAATCGGGTGCGTATTTTAAATTTATATGCTGACTTAGTTCTTTTTTTTTTTTGAAGTTTTAATTTCTGAAACTAATTTTTGATGTGAACGCCGATATATTAAAATGAACTATTTATGTAAATATGTCCTCGATAGGTCTGTGATAAGTTTACGTACTTACAACACTAAAATCCGGGATTCGATTCCCGTGCTGGACAGAACGCAGTTAGTCCATTATTTGGCTTTGCAATAAAACAAGCAAAAAAAAACTATTTTATGTGAGGGTTGTTTCATGACACTGCGTATTTCCCAATTTCCAGTTCATTATATGCATAACTGAGTGCTGGGACGAAGCATATCCTGTATAACAAATTGGCAAAAAAGTACTTAGCCGAAGGAAACTAAAACCTGTAATGATTAGAACGCATTGAATCGTCAACGGGATAAATACGCTGTTAACGACACTTTCAGCTGTATAGATCCAGTATTTGTACAATATTATGAAGTAATCACTTGGTGTAATTATACTGTACATCTATTATTTATTTTATTAAGCAAAACTAAATAAATGCATAATAAGACTATATATTCATATATATATATATATATATATATATATATATATATACGCTCTTTTATGAATATTCATAATATCGTTAAAACTTGAGCATTATTCCAAAACAGTTTTTATGAAAGCTCTGTATGCGAAATACAATATGTAAATGAAACTTTGATCCTCAATCAACCTTAACATTAGAGCAGTTGAGTGCCTCACGGTGACAACAAGGATCGATAATAAGTACTTTTTTGTTATCGACAGATTTTAGTTATTAAACATTTCTTTACGATGCTTTGTCATAGAATAAAACATTTTATTAATAACAATGACCATTATTTTGAAGTTTGTTGGAATTTGGATTTAGCAAATATTTTATATAATTCAGTGGAAGTATAATGTCGAGCTATTTTGTTCAAAATTTGTGTAACTTGTGAGTTTTCAAACGCTTATTGTTATCGATGAGAGTACGTAGCTATAGATTAGCTAGCATTTGTAAATTCGTGGAGAATACAAAATAATTTTCTGTATACGAATTCTGTATCACCAGATTTGATGGTTATTGGTGCATTCGAAACATTGATATGAAATATTACATTTAATCATACCCAACTTTATTGGCACCTTAAAAGTTTGCTTTAAATAATTGCACAACGTGTTTTTGTTTGTTTTTTATTCTGTTATTTCGATAAAAGAAAAAGGCCTGAAGTTTAGTTAAATTTTCCTATACAACCCATAAGAATTTATTACCTGAATCACCCACAAACTATCATCCCATCTATGTTTTATTACCATTATTACCATACGATACACTTCAATTAGCTGTATGTTCCATTTGGTGTCATTACCTTATACATTCTAATTAACCTCATCTTCCCGTACGCCCTATTTGCTTCTCCATTTTTACACTCTCTCCAGTTTTATCTCTATACACGCCTCTCATCTTTTAATCTTGTGCATACCCACTTACTCTTATAATCATGCTATACAGCTTAATCTTTCCTGTATATCGTCTTACCCATTACATGCCAAGTGTTATAAAGGTTTATCAAATGTCAAGATGAGTATTTTACCCGAATAAGAAAACTTTATAATAAACATTTCAAAAACGCCAACTACACAGTGTTTATGGTTGAAAAATGAATATGTTAGTTTTTGAAGCTTCCGAACATTTTACTGGCTACACGAGACAGCTTGATTATTTTTATTTCACCGACTTTTATTCTAGATCGGTTTGTTTACCATGTAAAATAGTTCTGTGTGCCAGTGTGAGCACTTGATTTTAGTAGAGCTTAAAATATACAGAATACTATAATTTGCTCTTGAGAACCGAAAAATTCGTCATGACCACCTAAAACTCTGCTCTTCGGTTATTATTAGTATATATATAGCCGTTAATGTTGGTACACTTTATATAGACTTGCTCAAAATATATTATAATTAACAATCATCAGAGGTTTTTTGTATTTTAGTGACTTGTACTCTTCACCTCAGTGCAAACCTGTGCAACTGAAGCAAGTAGTTGGTGGTGGGGGGGATATTTTCACTGCCAGATCTTCACAGATATGTCATAGCTTTGGTAGGTTGGAGTTTTGAAAAGTTTTATAGCCAGTGTTGTTATGATCATTAAAAATAAATATCCACCATCAAAGTTATTTAGTGTTTGTCTTTGTTTTTTTTTATATACTTGGCTATTTTTTATTTTTTTACCTTAAGTTCAATTTAGCTTAGCTTAGTTTCAAATTTTCATCAGTCCTTATTGAAATCAGTATAATTTCTTAGATTTTGTTCAGCGTACAAATCAAGATATTTCTTGTTTTACCCACATCTTGCGTCATACATCTTTCATACGCACTTTTGCAAACTAAATCGTTAGAGCTTCCATTATTACGGATTGTTACTACCTGTGATGCTGTTTACTCTTTGATTGGAATACAACAACATTACTTACACATGCTATACATGACTGAGGTGAATACAGTTCATTGACCTTAGTGTCTGAAAAATATTTAATATTTTAGACAATAATGCTTTTTAGTGATTTAAATAAATTTCTAAATAGGGATAACTTTGTATATTAACACAATACAAGACTACATAAAGTTTAATAAAACATAATTAATTAATGGCAAAGTAGTTTGTTTGATTTTTATATTAATTAACTATTTTTAGAAACACTGTAAGCTCCAAATATATGTTAAAATGAGTTATTCTTAATTTTAATACCCTCCGGTTGTTCAGCAGTAAGTCTGAGGGATAATAAAGCTAAAATTCGGGTTTCGATTGCGTAGGTGTGCACTTAACACATAATCAAACAAAAAACCTTCCTTTTTTAACAACGAAAGTCAGAAATACTACTACTATAGATTAAAGCGTTGCTGCAAAATCACGCTTCGCATTTGAGACCAAAAGGCATTAAAAAAGTGAGGTTCAAATCCCACTATTCGATTAGAGTAGCCATAGTGTTGGCAGAGAGTGCTGTTGATTAGCTGCCTTCCGTTTAGTTTATCAGTTCAAAATTAGAGACGGCTAGCAGTGTATCTTTGTGCGAACGTCCTATACAAACAAATAAAACTTGTTTTTTACGAAACTAAAATGTCTTAAATCCATCTACTAGCGAAATTAGTGTAAAGTGAAGAAAAAAAATCTGAAAGTGTAGTCGTCTTTAATATTGAACTATAATATACTGACTCAAGGGTAGCTAGACAGTCAACGGCACTTTCTGCAACGAGGTCTTTGTCCGGCCCTTTGAATTGAATAACAGGGTCTACTGTTGCTTCCATTAGAAGTGCAAAGCGTGTTCAGTAGCATCACGTTAGGAGCCCCAAACCCTTCGAGTCGCAGTCTCACACGCTAATCATCAAGACACGACCAGCTTGTATCACAATTGTTCTAAGTAGTTATTACCTAATGTGTTGAATATCTATGAGCTGATTTGTAATACTTTCCTAAAGTATCGTTAAAAACAGAAATCGTTTTGCTACATCACTTGCCGTGTTACCGAACACCTGAAACATACACAGAACAGGGTGTGACTATGTGAAACCAAAATAAAAATTGTTCTACAAATTTAATGACTATTTGTAAATTCTATTTAATATATTTAGCCCCCAGTGGTATAGCGGAATGTATGCGAATTTACAATGCTAGAAACCGGGTTTCGATACCCGTGGTGGGTATAGCACAGATGGTCCATTATGTAACTTTGTGCTTAATTACTAACAAATTAACATATTTAATCTCGGTAATATTTCTTTATTTACGAACCTTTACGAAGAATGATTCCTTAATACGTTTTTTTTAAAACCAAAAACGATGAATTTGTTTGTTTGTTTGTAATTATGCACAAAGCTACACAAGGGCTATCTGTGCTCTGCCCACCACGGGTATCGAAACCCGGTTTCTAGCGTTGTAAGTCCGCAGACATACCGCTGTGCCACTGAGGGGCAAAACGATGAAAATACGTGTAATACAGAGACGTTTCGATGAAACATTTTAATGAAGGTTGTTCGGTCGAAACATAGATTAATATAATATTTATCTTAGAGTTAAATTTGGATTTTAATTTAATGCCACGATAATTTCGACTTACTTTGAACTAAATGTAGCATTCTGTTTAGGATTTTCCCCAATTTTAAAGTGATAGACCAGAGAGAGAAGGCCAACAGCACTTACCGTAACCTCTTGGACTATTGTAGTCTAGCCTTTAGCTATTAACTTTTACCAGGACTGTGGATATGTATTCTACAAAAATCTTACATTGATTTTTTTTATGTTTAATGTATGTTGATATGAAAACAGGATGCAAAATATTTTTTCAGGTATAAAAAACATAACTTTATACTTAAAAAACATACAAGATGATATACGAATTTAAATATCTTACATGTAAATCAAGTTCGACTACTAGGCACTTAAAAACACACAAATAGAACATGCAATTTTAATGACGAATAATAAATATGTGATCATGCGCTTGTCAAATCTGACGTACACACTATCTTTAAGATTCTCGCTAGACATGTTGAAAAGAGCTGACGTATAAAACAGACATTATTGATTAACAAAGAAAAACCAGAACTGAACAAGATAGTTTCAGCAACAAAACTTGCAACATTAATATAGAAAAGTTTGGACTAGCTTAAATACTGTTTTCTTTATAAAATAATATTTTTCACGCGAGTGTACACTCTTCCATTTTCATTTTCTAAACTTTCTTGCAATACGATATAGGCCAGCGTTATAAACATTAATATATTCTGCCTTGCATTGTCTAACCATAAAAACAGTTCATCTCTTTAAGTTCTCTTCGTGACCCGTAAAAGAATATACGTATACAAGAACTTATTTTCTTTGTGTCGTTAGTTAATAAAAACCTATAGCAGGAAACTGATGGAAGGTCATGTGTATCGAAACTATGAAGATTACTATGAGAAGGCAACATCGATAAAATAATTTTAAGAATGTAGGTTATTTCTAAAATAAAAAAAAAACATCAACTAAAAATCGATATCCAAGAAAAAACAGGTACTATACATTTTGGATCACAATATTAACACTCTCATGAGGAGCAAACTTGATAACAGCTGTTTCAATAAACATATTCATGATTTCATGAACATGCAGCCACCTGTTCTTATCTGATAAAACGTATAGTAAATAACAATATGGAAGATAAATTATCAACTAGCATGACTAGTACTGTTTGAAAACAACAACAACAATAATCAGCTATTTTCAGTGCGATTTTTTGTGAGCTATTTTAGTTACTATAATATATACGACTAAAATGAATAGCTCACAATTTTTAAACCATTATATCAGATACATTTATGATAGAAATTGCTTTTGATATGATAGATGCTAAAATAGTATTTTGGTTAAAGCAGCTACTGTATTTTCATTTAAGTTTGTGGTAAACGTAAAATGAGATAAGGTTTTCAACTTTTAAAGTTGTTATGATCGTGCTATATTCGCACTTCGCTTTTTCTTCTTATGTCTTTCAAATTTATATAGGTTATGTTTATTCCTATAAGGAATTGACTAATACCATATAAACACAACAAATTGCTATTTATTGCTCGTAACTGATAACAAACAGATTTGAAAATAAGTTTTCTTTTTTATTAGCAGCATATTACTTTCTTCTTTCTCCTCTCTCAGTTTTTCGTTCTCTCTCTCACACACATTTCCTTGTCTTCTTCTTTTTCGTTGAAGTCCTGTCTTTTATATATATATATATATATATATTAATACCCATGCTGAATTGGTCCCTTTCTTTTTTTATCTGTTTTCCGTTTGTCTGATTATAATGTTTCTTAATCATATGTGGTCTTGTAATCTCCATTCCTGCTAAATTTAGAACGGCGCTCTCTGTACCTTCTCGCTTTAGTCATTTTCTAATGACATAAAGTGTTGTAATCCCCCAATTCGTTAGAGGCTGACTAAAGGCAGGCCACTTTCTCGCACTCTTTCAACTTCAACTGATGTTACCTTACATCTAACTTCATGACAAGAGTATTTATATCTGCAAATATATTATTTATCGTACCTGAAAGGCGGAGTATGCCTTGGAATTTAAAATATCTTATATCAAAAGGAGGTTATTCAGCCTATACGTGATTTATCAAGGGAATTCGTCAGCAGTTTCTTGGCGTTTGCTGAAATAATATAATTTATCAAGAGTGAGCCCTGTCTGTTTCTAAGACGTATACGAATGCTAATATGGCATTAATTGTCAATATAAAGAATATGTCATTGGTCTGAGGGCTATTTATTGGTGCTAAAATAATAGCATATCTTAAAACAATGTTTCATTAACCATTATTGGTCTCTAGAATATTGCTCAATGCCGAAATAATAGCATCTTTCCAGACAATGGTTTGTTAACTTCTACTCTAGGCTGTTGTTGAATGTTAATGACGTATGAGGATAATTTATCATTAGATTCTAAGCTGCAGGAAGATTCATAATATTATATGTGAAACAAGTTTATTAATACTCAGGCAGTTGTTGAATGCTGAAATAATAATATCATCTTTCAAGACCACGCTCCATGATTCTAGAATATTGTGGGATGCTAGAATAATACAATTAATAAAGTACATTTTTTTATTATTTAATCTGTTGTTAGATGTAAAATTAATATTATGTTTTCAATAAGAAGCTACACATTTCTAATGTTTTTAATGAAGTTATAACATATATATATATATACACCGCTGAGATTCTGTAGTTTCTGGTGTAACATAAATAACTTTTCTACATCGTTATTTCGCTCTCTTTGTAGGCATCATTTAAATTTAAATTTAATTTAATTCTGATATTTCTTTGTTTCTTAGAGCAAAGCCACATTGGGCTATCTGCTGTGTCCATCACGGAGAATCTAACTCCGGATTTTAGCGTTGTAAGTCCTACCAGGAAACTTTAATTCTAGCTTATTTGATTTAAAGATTTATATTAGCAGTATTATGTGTTATATTATATATATAAAAGTAACCTGTTGCCTCAGTTTAACACCACATATAAAACCAAATGTTCAAAGGAGTATTCCAAGTTCGTTCTATGAATGTAGTTTTATGGCTTTTGGTGGAAAGTTCACCTGTTCCCTTTTGTTCTCCCGTTTTTATAGCATTTGATAGCGAGACTATGCTTGAGTCTGTCTAGCATTTTAGTAAGTAAATCTATTATTTATTTTACCTTTTTTTACGGTTTTGCAGACAGTTTCCCTCCAACACACACTTTCCCTGCGTTTGTAATCAAAATTCTAAAACTAGTATAAATGTCTATAGTTTAAATTATTTAAACTGATGTCTTAAAAATTGTCTGATATTCAACAAAAACAATAATACATTGCCTTTCTTTTCAAGTTAAAAAATATTACAGTCTTAGAGTATTTATTACTAAAAAGAATATTTTAACTGTGTGTTATGAATGGTTTTTGGTTAATCAACTACTCCGTTTTTTTCAGATTTATATACATATTATACAACCAAAACACATATAAGTTTCCATCTCTAGATACAAATAATAAAACATTACAATCTTTGAACTCTTTTTTTTTTCATTACCATTTTCTTCTATCAGTTTTGTCACTTCAAACGTCACTTTTCAGGATGTAACTTTACAGCTGGTCTGTAATAAAAATCTTCAAATATCATTTTTCAACTAAACCTAAATAACTTGAATTAAATACATATTTTAAAAATGAGCAAACATAAAATAGTTTTAATAAGGGATTGGAATCTGGGTGCTGGAACCCACAACGTCCCACTCACCGCCTATAGCATGTGGGAATGATAGTTTGTTTTGAAGTTAGGCACAAAGCTACACAATGGGCTATCTGTACTCTTCCCATCTCGGGTATCGAAACCCGGTTTCTAGCGTTGTAAGTTCGCAGACATATCGCTGTGCCACTTAGGGCTTTCCGTTAATACATAAAATTAAAAATCTGTTATCATCAACCACCCAACTTTCACCCTTTTTTATAGGTCTAATAATACATGATTCTGCAATTTTAGTATAAAATATAGTAATATAGTAATATAAACTATGAATCCACCTCTGGTGCCCCTTCTAAGTTTTTACATTTTTTGTTACAGTTTTGCCGGCGTTATCGTGTATTTGTTGGTATGTGTATCTATAATAAAAATGTTGTGATTTTAAATAACACACACATATATGTGTAGAGAGAGAGATAAGAAAAGGTCCAAGGTTATATTGATCTATATGATAAATGTTCTACTGGTTTCTTTAGGACATTTCATGTGAGATTTTTCTTTGTTTTTGATACCTATCTGTTTAGAACTAATAAAACGTAAGTATAATAGTTTCGAACAATAATTTTAAGAGAAAATACTATAAAACGTTACTCTTTAAGATAATAATATTAGCGAGAGTTGACACAACTAACAAAAATTGTAAAGTAAAAATTAAATGTCCTTAATATATGCTGCTTCAATTACACTATGGTTGTTATGAACTATCAAGATCATCTACACAGTAACGAGTATGTATGTGTTAGAGAGTATATAAGTGGTTATTTAAAGTCATTCATGCAACTAAAAGCCCACTTTAACAGCATACTGATATAGTAAGTGGAAGGGCGTGCCAGTGCATTTAAAAAAAAACAATTGGTATGTAAGTTTCATTTTTCATTATTCTAATAATAACTGGCCCGGTTTGGCCAGGTGGTTAGGACGCTCGACTCGCAAAAAACGTTTTAATAATGTCACTGGCATTATAAACTTCTATAGTTGAACTCTGCATATTCCTGCTGACTATATTTATTCTTGCAAGCACATCATGTTAAGCTACTAACTTAGAAAGCTTTATGGTACTAGCTCATCTGCTAATTATCCGGCTTCAGATCAGGCTTCACTACGTGTTAACAGTTCTTTCAATGTCTTTAGTGCTGCTAATGTACCTTACATTTGGTGTCTTAATGCGTTTACCTTTTTCAATTTTACATTCGCATCTAGCTTCAGACAAAGGTTTGAAAGAGATATTGACAGAGGACTTCAAAATAGCTCATTTACTATTTGATGTTGCAAAAATAGTAAACATTCTTTGAAAAACAAAAGAAAAATACTTTGAAGCAGTTGCAAGAATTTTCAACACCACAAAGTACAAAATGCAAAGAATTGCAGTAACCCTTGTATTGACCTCTTTTTCTTGCACCGATATAATATCCCTGACCTCTCCGAACCCTATTTTATGTATCGTAAGCTCTTGAAGAATAACCTCTGATAGAGAGGAACCTGTGATATCCTCAAGATTAATGAGTGAAAATAAATTTTATTCAACATTTAACTCCACTACTTGAATATTTACTGTTCTTAAAACTACTAATAGCTTCTTCAGATGACTTACATTAGAGTACAGTCCACCATTATAGAATAGTACTTCATATGTTTAAGATGTTAATTGCATTAACGACTTCTTTGGAGAACATCTTTATTAATTAATTTTGGACTACTCAAGACTAAATAATGACGACTTGTTTCGTTGTTTATGAACATGAGAATGTGTTAATTTATTATGGAATCAATGTTTGCCATCAACTCCATTGAGCTAAGTTATTCCCGTTTCCGCAAAAAGCTCGATTTTTCTCTGCCAAATGCGTATATGTTCAACTTATTTACTATATATGCCTGGTAAATGCTCTATTCAATCTCGAATAAAGTCTAAATTCCATTTCAATCGGAATTTATAATTCCTTCTTTTCATAGGGTGTTCCATGTGTAAACCGGTTTTCTCGTGAGATACTGGAGCTTTTAAATATACTGCCAAGAATGAAAACCTTCATTAATCAGCTGAACCTTTTCGGCATTAAACATATTAAAGTAAAAACAGAATATTGTATGTTGTTTTAAATAGTACACTAACTATGGACGTGACATTTTTCCATATTTTTCATTTTCCGAAAATAATTATCTCCAGAAGAATTGTCTTCAAGAATGATTTTTGTTATGTAAAGAAATAACGTGTTTTATTGGTAGAAGTCAATGTTTTACTAGGGTTATCCTTCTTCAGTTGTCTATATTTTATGGTTAGTAACCCGGTTTCTAGCGTTGTAAGTCCGCAGGCATACCGCTGTGCCATTGGGGGAGCTGTCAGCTGCTGTGTCCACCAAGGGGAATCGAATCCATGATTTTAGCGTGGTAAGTCCGAAGACATACCGCTGTCCCACCGGGGGACTGTAGTAGAAAGCAAAAATTTGTCAAGTGCTTCTTTTTTGCCGTTTTTAGGTTTCCTTTGATTGCTTTCTCTTTTTTCTTTTTGCCACATCAGATCTATGCTTTCTTAGACATTCATTCATTCTGTAAATATTTAAGAAATTATTAATTAATTTTAATTGTTGATTAATTTAGCATTTGTTGTATTCTTCATCATTAAGTTATGTCTTCGTTTGTTTCCTTTTCTTAGGTAAATCTCTTTTTGAATGATTTGACTTTATCATTTTCCGAATCACTTGTCAGCTTTTTAGTACACGATTTATTTATAACAGTTCCTCCACCAGGGAACGTTTGTATACTTTCTCTCGAGATGACTCTCGAATGTGCTACTCTATATGTGACGTAATTGATTCGCGCCTGAAATAATAATAATAGATGTATTACAGGCTGTTAGATATTTATGTGATACACTTTAAGTAAATCATAAAATAAGTATCTCATATTTTTTTCATGAAACATACAAGTTTTAAAATTGATAATTCGTTATTAAAATGTTCTTTGGCAACTGAAATAAAATAAAATTAATAATCAATTTCGTTCAACTGAATTAATATAATAAATTAAACATAATAAGGTTGTTGTTGTTTAAGCAAAGTCACATTGAGCTATCTGCTGTGTTCACCACGGAGAATCAAACTCCAGATTTTTTAGTATTGTAAGTTCATAGATCTAGCACTATTGCACCGGAGGACAACATAATAATGATATAAATATAATTTTTATAACATATACCGTATGCTTTAAATAAAACAAAATAGCACCTATCTTTGACTTGGTCAAAATGTACATTTGATCCTCGCGGCTGTAGGATGGCGTCTCTTCTCCCGGTGGGCTATGTATATAGTTACCTGTTTTACTATCTTATTATTTTAATGATCCTCATTTGGTTTTTATCTTCTTGTTTCATCAGAAATAAATTCCTTCCCACAACTATCTCCAGAAGGTGATTGACAGTTTTATATATGGGACGTTGTGGGCTTGAACCATATCTACTTTTAATTTTGTTTTATTTGATAGTTCTAACATAATTTCAAAGTTAAGGTTTGCCAATACAGATTAATTTTGATAAATGGTGTACCCTTACAACTATGTGGGTATTATCTCCATAGATGCCTTTCTTAATACATTAAATTTTACCAATTCTCTATTGTCGTTTGTAACTCTTATTTGAGTGTCCTTGAATTGCGAATCTTTTTATTTTTGGCCTATTTCACAGGAATTTGTTACATACCACCTAACTTAAGAAGATTTGTTGAGGTATGCTATCTTGCGTTTAGATGTTAAAAAATTAACATAACTATTGCGTTTTCTTGAAATAAAGATATAATTGTATAAATGTAGACACCCGCAGACACACATACTAATTTGGAGTAGGTTTAAATAAAAGGTAACCAAATTACAAAAAAAACTGAAATATTTAGTTGTTTTTAAAGCAAAGCAAATTTAAAACAAGTGTGTGGATACTTTTTCAAAAGTATTAATGACTTTCTTGTTAATAATGTAATAGAAAGATTGTACATAAACACACGAGGAGTGACAAGTTAATGATTTCCGCTTGTAGACTGTCATTAATTAATGAAGTGGATAAACATATATACGTGATTAGACAGAAACCGAAATGGCTAATCAGGCTGAGAAAATACCATGGTATGAATATTTCATTTGTCTTAAGATAAGATACCTTTCAGCAGATCAGTAGTATTTGGTGATCACAACGGTTGGATACACATGACATTAAAGACTTTCGTTTATAAATATACTACGAAAAAGTCAAATATCATTTTGAAGGACTCAGAGTATCGAAATCATTCTAGCTCCTTCTTTAAAGACATTTTATATGAAGCACCTATACTTACTCTTTCTAGTGTGCTCATTCCACGTAATGTTATTTTAAGTCCTTTAGATTTAAATCTAAAATATTCATATATTCACTTCCAACAAAGAATTAAGAACTTTTCGACTGAAGAAACACATTTCAGATTTGGTTGTAATTAGCTTTGATCACTCTTACAGAGTTAATTAGATGAGTTAATGTAGCAGAAAGTAGAGTTTACTGTGGTTAAGCACAGAAATCTTCAAATCGTGTAAATGTATTGTTTATGATAAAAACATAAAACGTCATTTAGTACGACTATCAGCGTTCTGTAGTAAAGATTATAGGTATACTTCCTAAGTGGCACAGCAAGTATGAGTTTGTATGTCTGCATGTACAGTAGAGGTTATAAGTATCCTTCCTAATGGTACAGCAAGTATGAGTTTGAATGCCTGCATGTACTGTGGAGATTATAGGTATACTTTCTAAGTGTCACAGCAAGTATGAGTTTGTATGTCTGCATGTACTGTAGAGATTATAAATATACTTGCCAAGTGTCACAGAAAGTATAAGTTTGAATGCCTGCATGTACTGTGGAGATTATAGGTATACTTTCTAAGTGGTACAGACAAATATGAGTTTGTATGTCTGCATGTACTGTAGAGATTATAGGTGTACTTTCTAAGTGTTACAGAAAGTATAAGTTTGAATGCCTACATGTACTGTGGAGATTATAGGTATACTTTCTAAGTGGCACAGCAAGTATGAGTTTGTATGTCTGCATGTACTGTAGAGATTATAGGTGTACTTTCTAAGTGTTACAGAAAGTATAAGTTTGAATGCCTACATGTACTGTGGAGATTATAGGTATACTTTCTAAGTGGCACAGCAAGTATGAGTTTGTATGCCTGCATGTACTTCGCTTGAAAGTAGTAGAGAAGGTTATGACATAGTATTCTTTATTTAGCACTGATTAATGTTTTTATTTGTAAATGAAAATATTTAGGAATAGTACATGTACTGGATACAACTTTTCGTTAAAGATATAGATTATACTAGCAAAGTTATATCCGTGGAAGGACTTTATAGACAGAACATAACATCTTAAACATTTAAGTTTTTTTTTTATAAAAATCCAGACACAACTAAAAATCAAATTGTTTGCTAAAATAGCTCCAGTTTTATACGGAAAGATATTCATATATGATACAGATTATTTTTCCAATTTTATTATGTATTTTGGCTATGCTTATTGTTGTTGTGCAAGGTAAGTTATCACGATCTCTATCATTTATCTAGCCCTCTGTTTGTAAAACATTGTTTAATAGGTTCATAAGCTATATTTATCACTAATATAAAGCGTACGACATAGAGAAGGTCAACCGATTTCGATGAACATTGCGAAATGTAACAAAAAAGTGCCGAATAACATTACAAATGTCAGACTACTTTATGGAATAACATTACGAATGTTAGACTACTTTATGGAATAACATTACAAATGTCAGACTACTTTATGGAATAACATTACGAATGTTAGACTACTTTATGTTAATACCTCTCATATTTTACGCACAGTTTATAAAAATGATATTTCCAGAAAACTATATTCCACGTCTCTTGTATGTATCTGTTACAAATTTTGAGACAGATTTTATGTTTTAGTCATGGCTATGGGCAATAGCTCATGAGCGTAACTTGATTTGGTATATTGCTGTATGGTTCGCAAACGTAACACTCGCATTTCGTATATAAAGCAATGAAGAATAGTTTTATATTTGGCAAACTCAGATATTTAACTGCTTAACATCCTGCTAGAAAATGTGATAAGTAAAAGATATGAAACAATCACGGTTTACACTGATAACAAAAAATAAAGTTTTTGAGTGATTTTGTTTCGCTTATTCTTCTTTCCATAAGGAAAGGATAATGCAACTTCACTCAAGATCTCGAAGGTTAATTCTTGTATCGATTTAATTACTTATATATGTATATAATTAAAGAAAAGTTTCCATTTACAGTGTGTAAATATTTTCGGAAAATCCTTGTCTACGAATTGAGTCAGTTATCAGACAATTCCTCACGTCAATGAGAGTCATTCAGAGCAGTTTTCGATACAATAGCCTTAGATTTCTTTTAAAACTCATTGTATATTACTTGTCAAACTTTTGCGCAAACCATTAGCTATTTTTGATGTTTTTCAGAATTTCATCATTTTAGAAGAAGTTCATTTGGTAAACGAAGCTTACACTAAATGCGTTTTGTAATATGTAGCTTTTTGTAAGTCAAAATTCAGTTTCTGTT
The DNA here is from genome assembly GCF_000517525.1 of Limulus polyphemus. Lineage (NCBI taxonomy): Eukaryota > Metazoa > Arthropoda > Merostomata > Xiphosura > Limulidae > Limulus > Limulus polyphemus. The sequence continues at coordinate 672,815 of NW_013665792.1, read as the reverse complement.
TTATAACCGTGAATTATATTCACACTAATGTTTTTAACGTGATTAGTTTTGAACAAGTGTAACAGACAGTGTTAACACTTAAGCCTAGCGTTACGTTACTAGTTTAAAAAGTCTCTATTATGAAAGATTGAGCAAGTAGTTAGAAAGGCATTAAAACGTAGCAGTATAACAGGAAATAGTATGACATTTAATTAAAAACAATATGAGATATTTTGAGAATGACACAAGAACTTTTAAAACTGTTATATGATGGCGATACGCCTAAGATTAGGTCTAAGCATGACGTGATCAACAAAATATGCCACACATACGTCTGTATGTAAGTGTTAAGTAATAAGGTATATATTTTGAATTAATCTATCTTTTTGGTCTTACTAGAAACTACCCCACAATGTATATTGTTTACGGTGGTATTTTGTTTTAATAAATACAAATAGGAAGTTTTCCGAAATATATCATTGAATTAAATGTTATTTTTGATAATGATTATTTTATTGTCCAAGTTTCATTTGGATAGTTGTAAGATCCATGTTTGTTTGAAGTTAAGCACAAAGCTACACAATAGGCTATCTGTGCTTTGCCCACCACGGTATCGAAACTCGGTTTCTAGCGTTGTAAGTCCGCAGATATATCGCTGTCTCACTGGGGGGCAAAATCCTCGATATTCTGTATTAATTTACAATGTTAATTTCAATATTTATTTTTTCTTGAGCCCTTATAGTTTTGGAGCTAGCACGACCAAACTTAACATTTGGGGTGACACAGGGTGTGTCTGTATGACGTAGCCCTATATCAAGGTAACTAAAACGCGCCTGTTAGGTTACCAAGACATGATAAAAGTCTGATAGTATGTTTTAAGGGTCGCTGAACCCGAATCTGGTATCGGATTGTGTGGCTTTGAACCCCCCCCCCTCCCATGAGATCCCTGGGGCGCAATGTTTGAAACTGTGTTAATACTTTTCTCTCATACGTACTCAGGTACCACAGGCGGGTATCGTAACATTATTTATTTTCGGGTAGTTATCCCCTTTTGGGTAGCTAGAGATGTAATTTTGGATAACGGAAGAGTTTGGTACACTTGGGCCTCTGTGAATCATGAGAGAACCCTCAGAGGAGCGCGGGATATTTTATGCTAGTAAGTATAATCGAATGATTAGAAAAGATAAAATGAATTCTGCCTCACAAAAACAGTACACGGTGCAAGTAATTATTTTCTTATAAATTTGTATTTACTAAGTAATGTACAGATATTACCACAACCAATATAAACGTACAACAGCACTCTTTGTACTCACGACTTTGATTTGAAAACTGCTACATGCAGTCGTGTTTACAAAGTGAAAACAGACCTAATTTTAATGTTAGATTTTGTTTGTTTCAGAATTTCGTGCAAAGCTGCACAAGGGCTATATACATAAGGCCGTTTCTAAGTTTGAATTGAACTGATAGACTAGGAGGAAGACAGTTAGTCAACCACAACCACCACTGACTCTTGGGCTACGTGTATCTTCCCGAATATTTGGACTTGACAGTCTATGTTATAGCGCACCCACAGTCCCAAAGAACGGAATTCGTTTTAAAGGAACGGGGCGCATACCCCACTTCTCATGCTAATCACTGGGCCATTCCCAGTCGCTTTATTATTAAAAACTAACTGATGTAAGAACTGAGTGTATAGCGTTAGTACTTCGTCTGAGTGTACATTTTTAATTCTAAATTAATAAAATACATGTAAAAGAAGAGAAAATTTTTTCCATAACATTAATTTAATATCTAGGTGTAAATTTTAGGTATGTGTAATATTTTTATGCTTTCATATCTTTTTTAATACAATCCTATCTTCTTTTTTTTTACCTAAGCTTAGACTGCCTCAATGGAGAGCTCATCCTACAAATCCCAGAGTGACGATTTGGCATCTAATGGAAATATTTCGAACTATAACTCCACTAAAATTGAATATGTGAAGTCAAGAAATAATGAAGTTGGACCACTGATTCTGTACGGGATATTTTCTGTTTTTGGAACTACAATTAATATCTTTGAAATTAGTTCTTTAGTAGTTCAAGAAACGCTCTGCAAACGTGGAAATATTCTTCTAGTGAATCAAGCACTAGCTAATTTGCTTATTAGTGCACTTTTATTTCCAGTCATGTGTGTCGCCATACTGGCAGGGTTACAAAAAGAAGACTTTGTTTGTCAGTGGGAGTGGCACACAGCACTTGTTTGTTTCCTGGTCACTGTGATGAATTACTTGTGCATTTCTGTAGAGAACTATTTACGGACTTGCAGGAAAGAAAACCATTTCTACGATACTTGCTGTGGAGTCCAGTTACTGCTTTCTCTCATATTGGGCACTTGGGCTGCTGCCGTCTCTTGTGTAACTACATTAGTTATTTTGCAAAAAGGGCCGAATCTTTGTCAGAAAACATTTGAAAACAGCACCATGCTTTTTGTGTTTTTCGTGCCTGTATTTCTAACTTGTGCAGTTTTTGCTAAAGCTGTCTATGAACAACGGAGTATCACACACTCATTATCACAGCAGAATAGCTTGGGAAGCCGTGACGAAACATTGCAACGTCATCTACTTAACAGCAATGTTATAGCCTTTACTTTATTCTTATGCTTTTGGCTCCCGTTTCTTATCTCGCTCACCCTCCATTCTACCACCGCAATACCTTCAGTCACTACTATTCACCAACTTTTCACTCTTGCTCAGATTTACAGCTGTGTTTGTGGCATGATGTATGCGTTTACACATGATTCATTTCGACAAGGTTATATGTATTTAATCAGATATTTGTGTTGTAAAACTCGTGGGGAATTGTCAAAGATCATGACTTCAGAAAATAAACGAGGGGCAGTACGCGTGCACATTGGCATGGAGACGAGGGTAGGGGATCGAAGTCGAAAGTTCAGTCGGATTTCTTCTGCTTTATCACATTATGAGACTAATAATACAAAATGTGAAGAATTTTTGTGAACCGAGAACACCGTTTTTTTTTTGCGTTTTAACCAAGTAGAGGAATTACTAAAAGTTGTTCCTTGCTTTGCTTGGATCTGTTCTTGTTCGTCTAATATTTAGTCTACACTAAATCTAAATACTCAAGCGCCAAACAGAAAAAAAAAGAAAAAAAGATAAGTCTCGTTTCCATCAAAGATAAAGAATGACTCAATTATTTCAACATATTCTTGATGTAATTTAACCTTGCTACAGTTTTATCATATTTCCAGCTTCTATAAATAAGATAATTAAGTGTCTCTAAAGCAAAAAAGCAACGTTAACAATATTTAACACAAGTAATATAAAACACTGAGTTAGAATCTCAATTCGTTTGTTAGATGTTCTAGAGCACTCTTTATTGCAAAACTAGTCTACTAACACAGCTGTTACAGTGTGCATTTCAACCAATCAAAGTCAAGCACACATTCTTCCCCCCAGTCACATGCCGTCAGCTGTTACAGTGTGCATTCCAACCAACCAAAGTGGAGCACACACCCTCCCCCCCCCAGTCACATGCCGTGACTCAAGGAGGCTAATCTCTGAACACAGTAACCCAAATAATTATTAAGCAAAAAGGATATCGCCATTCATGAGTAATTAATTACAGGTTAATTAATTTCAACGCATTCCAACTCTTGTAGATAGAGATGGATTATTCAGATCAAACCAAAGTAATTTATTTTTAATTCTGAAGTTACGTAGAAAAGTAAAGGTTGACGCTATGATTTGACTATATCAAGGAGTATCCAACAGTTCGCAAAATACAGCTCAACTAAATGAAATGAAATAAAAGTCGATACCCTAGGTCAGGGCTTTTAGGCTCAATTTTCCCAAGCCTTAACTGACACACAATGTTCAAGGCAAAATGTAAGCTGGGTAGTACCCTCTCCCCCCCCAAAAAAAAACAAACAAAATAAATCAGCAAACATGCATCGCGTTCAAATAGTTTGTTTGTAATTAAACACAAAGCTACACAATGGGCTATCTGTGCTCTGCCCACCACAGGTATCAAAACCCGGATTCTAGCGTTGTAAGTCCGCAGACATACCGCTGTACCACTGGGGGGCCGTTCAAATAGAAAGAAATATATTTTTGAATGTAGTTTTTAATGCTGATTTCATAAATATAAATTAAAATTTGGAGAACTGAAAAGAAATATTTTTTATTTGGCTAGGTTATGTCAGTTTATGTGAGGTTAGATCAAGTTAGACTAACTAGTAAATAATTACATATTTATTTAAATCAAAAATAAATTTCACTAACATTTTTTTTAATGAAAACATTTTCCCATTCTGTCCCCTTTAAAAATCAATTCTCCAAATTTTAATTTATATTTCTGAAATCTGCAACAAATTGAAAATACTTGGAATGTGGTTAAGAGACGTAACAAGCGATATTGTGGAACCAATCCTAACATGATTGACTCGTATCTCTGCGAGTTCGTTTGGAGTCGTAGGCAGGAAAATGATGATCTCTTTAAGCAAATATTTAAGAGTATTTCTGAATTTTTACATTGAATTTGTTACATCGTTACTAGATATTTTGTACTGTCTTGATGTCTTCCGGTTCTTTTAAATACATAGGCATATATGTAAGCGTACTTCCTTTGTTTCGTAAGCATAATAAAAATAAAAAAAATATTTCTTTTCATTTCTCCAAACATTAATTTATATTTCTGAAATCAGTATTAAAAACTACATTCAAAAATATTTATTACTTTCTATTTGAACGCGATGCCTGAAACAGAAAATCTTTGACTTTTGATTATTATTAGTTTTCCAATCTCTTTAGCCGTGGGCTCAATGACTTTTCGTCTCAATACCATTAACTTGAAACAATTGCGACAAACATTGCTCTGCGTTATTAGCTCCGAAAGAAGTACTACCTTGTACGTACTGTAAAATACAAATGTGAGGGAGGTGGGGGTGGAGAGAATGATAAATTGTAAAGAGAAATTATCTTATAACTGTGTTTAAAACTTAATATGTCGATATAAACGTAACATTGAATTTAGTATACCTAGTGTATTAAAAAAAACAGTTAAGTAGATAAGTATGGTGCATGTAAAAGCACCCTTGCTTTTACCATTTTTTACGTTTTTGGTTAAAATCAGCTTATTCTTATCTGGCAGACTGGAAAGCTTCTGATAGAGATGGCACATACCCGTCGTAGTAATGCATGTCAGCAGAAACTAATTACTTTTTTTGCACCTACTTGCAGAAAGTCCATCTATATAAATCTCGTGACTTAAATTACTGTGAAGTTCATCACATAATTGTGTAACTCTAGTTGGTTGATGTGCAATTTTAATGCGCAGTTTACAAATGGTAATTGTTTATTATTGGCAGCATATTATCTTCTTTTTTTTTTGCCTATCTCTGTTATTCATTTCCGGGTCTTCATTCTTCTTTTTTTCGTGAAGCTCCTGTTTTTATCATTTCTTTCTCAAACCTACGCATAACCGTCCTCTTCCTTTTTAACGTTGCACCGTCTATCGGATTATAACGTTTCATAACCATAGGAGGCCTTGTAGCTTCCATACTGGCTGAACGATGAAAGGCGGTGGCTATACTCTCTCACTCCAATTATTTTCTAATGAGTCACGACCAACTTTATAACAATATATTTTGCATAATGAACAATTGTAAGCCTGTTACATAAATACTATTTGATATATCGTAACAAAATTAAAACTTCTAAAGAAAACACGGATATGTTTCACCTTTATTCTTGTTGTTTACAGATTATAAAAAGGCAGCGTTTATTAAAGGTTGATAAATTTTTTCTGTAAATTGTTAAATATTCTAAAAGATTTATACATGGGACTTTAGTATTTAATTATTTTATCCTTGTCCCACAAAGCATGTGTCGTAATAAATTAAATAGAAAAAATTGCACAAAATAGTATAGTAACCTGAACACAAAATGTTTTGTTACTTCTCTATATAGATCCTAAGTATATGATTTATATAATATTAAATATTCAAATTTTAGAGCGGCTGATATAATTTATTATTAAACTTTAAAAGAGATAGTCAATGAAAATATTTACAAACAATTTGAATTATTATACAGGGCGATACACAGCAAACCCCTCCTCCAGTGAGGAAAACGAAATTACTAGTATCAGAACAAACCTTTTGTCATTTTAAAGCTGTATTAACATTTAGTTTCGATACATATCTATAAATATTAAAAAAATAATCTTACGACTGGTATGAAAGTTTAATGTTTGAAAAATGTGCAAAAATATACTTTTGAACTATATTATGATTTAACTATTTTTCTGAGACTCTAATATTTTTTTAAAGTGTGTAACTGATATTTTACCGCTGCTTATTCGATCCGATATTCGTAGAAACAAAATGTAAGCTCTTTTCTTCATCCCCTTGTATACACATTCCGCTAATTTTATTTGGCAAGTCTATTTAAAAGGCCTGTTTTTCTGTTATAACCTTGACTAAAAAGTAGGCATTTTGTATACTCCGGATCACTTTAATGTACGATTATTCGTGAGATTCAATAAAACAAGAATAGCAGTTATTACATCAACAAGAAAAGTGTACATGTATGAAGATATGATAAACTCAAGCAAAGCACTTTTGTAATTAGGTTTGATGAGACAATTGTAAAGTAAAGTTCATTATACGTAAGATGGTCAGTTGTAAACTCATTTGAATAATGGATTTAAAGGTAGATTTGAACATGTACTAAGCCTAATTACACGTTGTTTTCTGAGTAATTAAACATTTGAAGTATGTATGCAGGATGGTAAATACTCTTTAAAGGAGATATGATGTATATTGCTCTTCAACTGCGAAAATAAAACATTTGAAATGAAAATGTGGTGTGATATATTTTATTTAGTAATGTTGCATCTAAGACAGCTTATGTTGCAGCTTATCGTTTTAACAAATTATCCAGAGCTCTGTATTAACATGATCGTTTCAGTTCTATACTTTCTCGTTGACATTTACATTTAATTATACTGTGTAACTATTGAAGTTTTGGATAATGCTCAGCAGAACAACTTGTAAAATAAACAGTGTGATAAGATTTGATTAAAAATATAAGATTAACCCCGCGGGAAACTATACGCATGTGAATTTTATGTCAATGTTTTTTCTTTAACGCTAAGTGCTTCATTATGCTGTAGAGGTTCAAAAGACAGGCAGCTTTATTGCTATGAAATCGTTTCTCAGTACTCTTAACAGGGAAGTATACTGCATTTCCATTGTGCCGAAAAAGTGGAGTTTTCCCACTTAGCGCTCATTTTGCATATTCTTTATAAGGGCTTCTTGAAAATATACTGCTGTAATGGTTTCTACTATTTGGTAGGTTCTTTTAGATTATCTCACTAAAAGAAGAATGCAAAGCCCAGTCCACCTATTGATAACGAAAGAGATTTATTTCTCTGACTACGAGTTCTACATGTTACGTATTCTTTGATAGGCCTATGTTCACTGTATAGACTTTAATACAAGAATTTTACATGCTAATTTTCTCGCACATACGGAACTTCTCGTGTGTCTATTTCTTCGTCGCATTATAAACTCAGTAACCACTGTTCTGAACTACTTAACTGACTAACGTGTTGAGACAAATAATTCCTCACTACTTCAGACTCAATATAACTTACTAATAGACTCAAAAGTTAATCTACTCTAGCCTGACTTGCGTTTTATATTGCTCAAACTGTTCTAAAACTTGGGAGAAGATTCCAGACGTCAAGCTACGCCCATAATGCTACGTTAAACATCTCTTCGGCCACTCAATAATACAAACCTCTAGAAACGTAAAGAGTAAAAAAACAATCAAACATGACATACAAATAATAGTAAAAATGTATGTTTTGTTTAGAGAAGTCGTTCTCTTTTCGATCTCTTTTTCTTATTATAGGCACTACATGCAGTATAATCAATTTATCTATTTATCGTTTAACTGAATACATTGGCTATACAGAAATATTACAAAATTTCTAAAAAATATACAAAATACACATTTGCTGCAAAATAATACTAATAAAATGTCAATTGCTTTTGCCACGCTAATGTTACTGAATTTAAGAAAAATAATAGTATCATACAAAACATCAAAAAGGGTTTTTCCAGTCCTTATGAAACAGTGAACTTTGAGTTTTGAAAACCAGTGTAAAAAATTTAAAGAAAAAAAAATATAATAGCCTTAGTAAATACCAATCTCAGGTACACATATAAGGCTCAACATAAAATATTGAAAAAGGTCAAAGACACTTAGCAGTACCAACACAAAGTAGTTTAAACGCTCAGAATAACATCTAAAAAATATATGTATATCAATGCAATATTTATGATAAATCTACTTATACTGAGTAAAAGCACTGCACACTTTCATAAATGATAACATACAGAACGTCAAAACAGCGTAACCGTTTAGAGAACATATAGATATTGAAACAAAACAATGCCAAGTCCAGAAACTTATATCTACACCAAGTCAAAGTACCTAATACGTCAAGATTAAAGAAAATGTGTTTGTATATTCACCTAACTCACAGTGCAAAGGTTCATAAATTGTATATCCATATTAAGTAAAATAAGGTAAAAGTTCATAGAAACATTTTCCATACAAAGTTAAAACAGTGCAAAGGTTCATAAATTTTATATCCATATCAAGTAAAATAAGGTAAACGTTTAGACAAAATATTTCCATACAAAGTTAAAACAATGCAAAGGTGCATAAATTTCATATCCATATAATATAAAATAAGATAAAAGTTCATAGAAACATTTTCCATACAAAGTTAAAACAGTGCAAAAGTTCATAAATTTCATATCCATATAATATAAAATAAGATAAAAGTTCATAGAAACATTTTCCATACAAAGTTAAAACAGTGCAAAGGTCATAAATTTTATATCCATGTCAAGTAAAATAAGATAAAAGTCTAGAGAAAATATTTTCCATACAAAGTTAAAACAGTGCAAAAGTTCATAAATTTCATATCCATATAATATAAAATAAGATAAAAGTTCATAGAAACATTTTCCATACAAAGTTAAAACAGTGCAAAAGTTCATAAATTTTATATCCATATCAAGTAAAATAAGGTAAAAGTTTAGAGAAAATATTTCCATTCAAAGTTAAAACAGTGCAAAAGTTCATAAATTTCATATCCATATAAAGTAAAATAAGGTAAAAGTTCAGAAAAACATTTTCCATACAAAGTTAAAACAGTGCAAAAGTTCATAAATTTCATATCCATATAAAGTAAAATAAGGTAAAAGCTCAGAGAAGAAAAAAACATTAATTTCAAAGCAGAAATTTACGTTGAACATTTCAGTGAAATATGTGAAAATAAAAGAAACACTTCAAAAGTTCAGAAAAAACTGTATTCACACTATACCAAAGATTTAAATAAAGTTTAATATGAACAATTATATATCAAACCAAAGCAGTGTAAAGCTCCGATTAAGATTTACATCCTTACCAATCAAAAACATTGTGAACATTTACACAGATATATTCATCCATACTAAACAAACAAAGGAAAATTTCATAGAATCATTTGTATCAATATCTATCCAAAATAGTATGAAAGTTCACACAATATCTATACCCACACAGGCCATACTAAACAAAAAACATTAAAATATTTCAGAGAAATATTCATATTCTCACAAAGCTAAAATTTCCAATTAACATACATATTAAAGGTAATTTTGAACTAAGTAAGTACAATCAGGTAAAAGTTATTTTTTTAAACTAAGAATGTATTTAAATCCATAAGCTTTTAAGCGCTCTTCATCAAGCATAATATCTAACTCATGAAATTATTTTTACAACAGGTAAGAAGGCCGTTATTACTCCATCAACCTATATAGAATCTTTTATTGTATATTATCACCGTTATATATAAAACTACACAATTTTCACGTTAACGGTGCTTCTTTTTGAATTTGCAACACACCACGTGCTAAATTAGAATATTGCGTGACACTTACTCCATTAGCCTAGCCTTTTTAAACTGTTCCATTTCCAGTGAAACACTCAATAAACTAATTAACTGTAAAATTGGTATCAAAATTGAATAAATAAATTTCAGGGATAATCCATTGACAAGCCTTTTTGGATATTCATGGATAAGATTCGATCCCATTTTCTGGTGGTGAGAATTATATTGCTACCTCTAACATGAATTACAAATATTTATTTGATTCACTACTAAACTGGAGAAACACTAGTTTTAGGAACCACGAAGTTATTGTATAAAGTTGTCAAAAAAAAATATTTTATAGGTGTTTAATATAAAGTAGAATTTCTCTCCAACTTTATTCCTTTCTAATGTATTTTAATTTTTTGTCACTCGATTATAAATCAGCGACATTTTGAAAAAACAGAGATGATTAGAGTAATTGCTGAATTTTCAAACCTAAAATTCTAACTAAATCGTATGCTCATGAAGTTTACTAGAAAAGTTAATTACTGGAAATTCTATTATAAACTTATTGACCAAATGTCTCTGTGTTAAACTTACATGAAATAGTAATATATATTGAACATTCAACTTTTACGTGACGATTTCAATTATACATCATTTTCATGTTTGATGGTTATATTAAATTTTCAATACTACATTCTGACCCCAAAATTAAAATACTTACAAAACATCTTAAGAAAAACATTGTGCTAAATTAGTAGAATCATTCCTTATTTATCATTGACTTGTGAGAAAATAGCGACAGTTACTTTGTCCTTGGACATTTTAATTTCAAAGAATGTTTCAACAACAATGTGCTTGAATGATGACTCCCTTTTAGGTTATCGATTCATATTATGTTCTAAGAAAAAGTAAATGGAGATCAATATTCGGTTGTTAACCTTGGTGTTGTTGATTACTATAATCTTAAATTACAGAGTTCGGGACGAATATGTTTGCGTGGGTGTTGTTGATTACTATAATCTTAAATTTCATAGTTCGGGAAGAATATATTTGCTTGGGTATTGTTGGTTACTATAATCTTAAATTTCATAGTTCGGGACGAATATGTTTGCGTGGGTGTTGTTGATTACTATAATCTTAAATTTCATAGTTCGGGAAGAATATGTTTGCGTGGGTGTTGTTGATTACTATAATATTAAATTTCATAGTTCGGGACAAATATGTTGTTGATTACTATAATCTTAAATTTCATAGTTCGGGACGAATATGTTTGCGTGTTTGAAATTAAGAACAAAGCTATACAATGGGCTAACTGTGCTCTGCTCACCATGAGTATCGAAACCTGGTTTCCACCGTTATAAATCCGCAGACATACCGCTGTGCCACTGGGGGTCAAGATGAATATGAGTACCATCACAATCATTCAACACAAATTATCTAATCTAAATTTTAATCAGTCTATATCTATTAAACTATTTTGTTAAAATAAAATGGCTTATGTGATTTTTTATTAACAGCGCATGTGTGACGTCTAACATTATTGTTTTATATTTTTCGTAATTATCTTAAATCGAAAAGGAGAAAAAATATAATTTCCCTAAATCAGTTATTCATGTCGAGAATAAACATAAAAAAATCGATTAACTCGTGTACCTTTCAGTGAAAGCGCGGGGTTTACCTTTGTCTGTTTACTGTTTCTGTGTGCTCGGTTTACTAGCGAATGCCAGTGATGTATTCGTCAAGCAGATAAATATACCGCTATTACTGGAGACTAGGGGCGTGTATATATATCCTCATATTGACTACGTTGCTGAAATATTGTTATTGGAATATGTATTGTGTGTGTGTGTATATATATAGAATTCTTGTTTGTACCTGTTGCTAGGAGACAAGTAGTGATTGTTAAATTTTTTAGAATTTTACTAGTATAACAGAGCGCTTTAAAAATCTGGTATAATTTGAGTTATTTTAAATAAAATTAATAGGCTTTATATGAAAACAAAACATAAACAGCTTATGGGGATACACTAGAAGAATTCCAACGAGATTCCTTTGTTTAATAGCATTCGTAGCATTTTTTCTAGAAATATATATACGTTCCCGTAAAGACTTGATTTCCCTTACGACTTTTGACATAAGCCTACTTACTAGCGCAAAGTTGAAACATGACATTTACTTCACAAAGCTGAAACTGGGTTCATTTATTTATATACTTGACAGGAAGTAGCTAAGATGTATTGTCTAACTGTCTATCAACCTGCTTTACTACTGAAAGCACTTGTTTTTCTTAACGTATTTTTAATGCATTCTTAAGTAAACGGTTTTTTCTATGGATAACTGGGATACACTTACACGTTTGTTTCAGTTTTGTTGAAACTAAATCTTTACCTTTCTCACAAGCGACTGACTCTGTAGAGAAATTTTAACTGAAGTAGTGCCAGGGGAACCGAATCGCGTAAAAGAGGAGTGTAGTGAAGAAACCAGTAATAAAATATTTATTTCATTAATACCCAATATTTTGTTGACTATGAATTTGAATTAAATAAACCAAACTTTTACAGAAGAAATATTATATAAATAAAAATATAGAGCACTTTTGGCTTGTAAAGTGCCTAAATTCAAGGTCAGTCAAGCATTTACACACACCCCAGCGGCACAACGATATGTCTGAGGACTTACAACGCTAGAAACCGAGTTTCGATACCTATGGTGGGCAAGGCATAGATAGCCCATTGTGTAGTTTTGTGCTTAATATTTTAAACGTCACGCAATACGTTTTTTCACAATATAGTGACTACTTAATCTTATTTGTTTGTTTTTGAATGATATGTGGTCCTTAAAATGTTTTTACATGAAAATAATTTTAGTGAATGTATTGTTTTGAATTTCGCGCAAAGCTACACGAGGGCTATCTGCGTTAGCCGTCCCTAATTTTGCAGTGTAAGACTAGAGGGAAGGCAGCTAGTCATCACCACCTACCGCCAACTCTTTTTTTACATTCACTAAGGCCCGGCATGGCCAGTTGGTTAAAGCGCTCGACTCGCAATCTGAGGGTCGCGGGTTCGAATCCCCACCAAACATGCTCGCCCTTTCAGCCGTGGGGACGTTATAATGTGACGGTCAATCCCACTATTCGTTGGTAAAAGAGCAGCCCCTAATATTGAGACACCAGGCTAGTCTAACTAACCAAATTTAGCTATCTTAACATTTTGAGAAGACCATCATAAGGTATCATGAGATTTAACACACTTGTTTATTTGTTTTAGTGCAACGCTACACATTAGGATATCTACGCTCTGTCAACCACGGGGAAATTAACCCTGAATTTTACCTCTGACTCACTGGAGGACATTTAATACTCAACAGAAATAGAAAAAAATCAATTATTGCTAACTTATATAAATTTTAGATAAAAATCACAACAGCTAACACATGACATTTCTAGAACGTTGCTGAATGGTTGTGCATTAGTAAAGTCCATTAATATATATATATATATATATTCACCATTAACGTCTAACAGTGCCACAATGTTGACACAATATATAATGAATGACGTTGTAGATTTTACCAATGCACAACAGTTCAGCAACGTTGTAGAAACGTCATGTGTTAGCTGGGGGGGAAAGTAGGTTCTCAAACCCACAACCTCGCCAACATATTACTGGCCACATACAGTTTGCTGTTTAAAAAATGATATAACACATACGTAGAATATTATTACATTCAGACAAATGAGAGTGCTTTGATTGACTTATTTTCTCAAGTTGGCGTTCCAACTGCCTAAAGTTTCATTTTACGAAAATACGCAACAAATTAATGAGATTTACATGAAAAACTTAATATATGGTTCTCAAAGTACTACTTGAATGTTTTAACAACAATTTTTAATTTTATTGGTAGTAGTGTTTCATATCTACTTATGTGTGACATGCTGGCATATCACACGCTTACTACCTGTTTTTATTTAATCTAGGAAGTATTAAAATGTTTCGTTTAGTTGTTTTCTATACAGTTTTAGCATAAATACGTGGTTCAGAAAACCGTTAAACTTTCCTCGTTCTAGTTTCCTTTGTGCCTTTTGTTCTCTGTATATACTATGCTCGAGAAGATATTGCAGAACAGCTGTGCTGAAAATTTAAGGACTGCAACGTTCTTTGCTGACCGAGTGTATGATGTCTATATGTCACAGCAGCCAAATGTCATGGGCGAATGACACCATCGCCACAAAAAGGATAGGGGCTTTCTTGGAAAATCCAAACCTTTATTCTCGTTCAGTTCTTCCTGGGTTTCATTCGGCAAAGATTCATTTTAAGAAACAGAAAGCTGACGATCTATCCACTAATTCAGAAGAGGCGATCGTCCATTTGTCTGTGCTGGTATGCTGTCCTTCATACGTGCCCGATCTTTATATTTCACACGCATCTCAACACTCAGCCGAGTTTTCAGATTCAGATTACAAATTGCCTGCTCAATCTTCCCGTTAAACAGATCTGTCTGATATTTAAGCGGAAATCAATTCGCCTAAGAATATTACATATGTGTACATACATATGAATAAATACATCTGGTGGTTAAGGCATTTGACTCGCAATCTGTGCCTTTTCAGTTGTCGGGTCGTTATAATGAGACGGTCAGTCCAACTATTCGTTGGTAAAAGAGTAGCTCAAGATGTGGCGGTGGGTAGTGTTGACTAGCTGCCTTCCCTCTAATCTA
>NW_013665792.1:626796-657243 GCF_000517525.1 Limulus polyphemus | reverse complement strand
CCTCTAAACTTCTTAGCTACACTGTCTGATAACCTCTAAACTTCTTATATGGAAAGTGAGTGCAGTAACAAATATTTTAGAGAAATCACAGAGGCAGCTTATGTACTCTGCACATGTGATACATAATTATAGTTTATTTTGGTAAAGAAGAATTAAAAGATAAACAAATACGTTAGAACTCGCTAGCAACTGTACCGGTATGCATAATCATGTAAGATTTTTTTAAAAAATCACGAAACAACCTAGCCTTTTTATTCTATGACCACGTGATTTTTCACTGTGCTTTGTCAAAAACCACTACGATTTTAGCTAAAGTAACCATCATGAATATGAAGGTTGCAAGATTTCAGTAAATTTCCCAAAGTTTCTGATGTTTAAATGATAAGCAAAATACAATAACATCAATGAAAATTTTCAAGTTGTTATTATTAAACACTTGCATTAAGATTATGTCAGTTAGTGTGTTCCACAATAGATAAATAACCAATGGTGAGGTGACGTAGGACTACGACTACTCATGCCGTAAAACAAACAAACAAAAACAGTAGATTAGAAAAAAAGACCAGCAATAATTAATTAGATTCACAAACTCATTTATAGTGGAGAAAGAAACAAACGTTTTTTTTTATCTTGAAACTTTTACGCTTAGACATTTAAAGAAAGTAACCTGTTTTTCATTTTGTTCCATAAACTGCCGAGGAACATAATAGCACTGGATTTCATTATAACAGAATCTGTCTCTATAACTAATAAAAAAAAAGTTTCTGTAGTCAGAATTCTGTTCATGTTATTATGTATAAGTTACAGAAACCTTGACCGTTCTATCAGAGTGAAGTTTAGCGTTATAAACCTTCAAGTTTACCGCAGGAGGGGTGGGGTTATCTTATAAGACTAGACCTGTACCAACATGAACTGAAACTATTATGGTATATTAAGCCATCACAATAAAGTTGATAATAATTTTAATATATCTTTCTTTACTAACCCTATATGAGTTTCTGGTATGAAGACCATAACAGAATCCAGACTGTATACCTTGTGTGCTGTATGCAGCTGTCTGGCAAGCCCCCCTGCTGAGCTCAAGTATTGAACGAAAGGCCTCACTGGTAAAGGTCGAGATACTATTATGTTGTTCTTACATAAAATATTATTTTCAGTCTTCTTGTGACTTAATGATACACAAACAACAGAGGAGCTGTAAGTGTTTAGCGAATTAGTTTAGAGCACAAATTGGTAACACAATTTTAGGGTTAAGTAATGGTAGATATGCAGAAATCCGATGTATTTCTTTCTTTATGATTTTTTATTCCATTTCTGTAAATTTCAACAGACTGAATCTTTTTTGTCTAGTTATAGCACCCTGTTATAAGTATCCAGGAAAGTTTACATTTTTACGAAATATCATAACTTGTCGTCTGTATTATCAACAGTTTTGACAATATGATAAACTTTATTAGAAACAATATTTTATAAACAACAATTAAATCTCATCCGGTTCAAATATATCTAAAGCATGTTAAGCTTATCAAAATACGACAGGCAACATCGTTATACAACTGTTGTAACGAGGATGCACATTTCATATAATATGTGAAATGCGTGTGGTATATTTGGAACTGCGCATAATATATTAACTAGTTTGTTATTCAATTTTACTATTGGTGCTGCCATCTTGTAGTGGAAATTTAAAGAAATTTGTGAAATTGTCTTTTGTTTCACTGAAAAGCTACACGACTATTTTCGTTGTGTCTGCTGCAGATATCGAATCCTGATTTTTAGCGTTATAACTCCTCAAGCTTATCGTTAAGCTATAGGGGATACATTCACTGAAGAAGTACATTTCATATGATAAACCACATCTATCTATATATATATATATTTATGGATTCGTGGCATTATGATTACAAAATATCAATGTTTTTAATTAGCCAAAACACGCTGAATATCTAGAGCATTTGTTACTTTTCAGATAACTCAACGATGTGTGTTTTCTTATAGCAAAGCTACAGCGGGCTATCTGCTGTGTCCACCGTGAAGAATCGAACCCCTGATTTTAGCGATGTAAGTCTGAAGACTTACCGCTGTCCCACTCGTCTATAAAAGCTCAAAAAAATTATCCTGGTTTTGCGAAAAAATAGGTTTTAGAAAGATTGTTAATCACCGTCTAACGTTTTTATTCTAAGGTCAATTTTTATGTTTGAAAGAAAGGTATATATGTATATATATAATCTCTCAATCTTTTTTAAATAACAAGCATGGAATAATTTATTGTAATATATAACACCAAAATTCCAGTGTTCTATATTAGTGAGTATGTAAACTTGTCTTTAATAATGTTAAAAATAATCAAGTAATAAAACCTATGTTTCGCTGGACCTATTTAGCGCCATTAATAGAACAAAGTAGCTTTTCAAAAACGTCTCTATTGAACTTAAGATATTTGGTAATGGTAATTTGGAATATACTTAGCGAACTTGTATAATAAACTTAAGTAGAAAATCTCTACGGAATACATTGGTTATAGTGTGGAAGAAAGGTCGATGTATATCAAACCTTCATTTGCTTGCGTGTGTTCTTATTATTAAACAAAATACGTCTTCTGTAAACTGCATGTTTCCTTGTTTAAAAGGTGACTTAGGTTGTGTAATAATTCATTTTGGATAATGTAACGAGTTTCATCCATATGCAATAACTTTGAAATGACATTTCTTATTTCGAAAAATGAGGGAAGTAACTTGTTACAATAACCAAAATGAAGCATGCCTACGGTTACTTTCGAAATGGGACCGAACTATTCTTATCTTTTTAAACAAATCTAAACACTGTACATCATATTAAGAACAGCACGTTTATGTCTGTTTTAGATTAAGAAAGATAAGCAGTCGAAAAGTGGTAAAATTATTTTTCTTTTCCTTGCTGAAAAGGCAAAACATATAGTAAATAAAAGGAGCTCCACCACAAAAGGAAATTCCACTGGTATACATTAATATGGACTAGGGATTTATGCCAACAGTTCCACATAAAGTAATATTTCTATGAATATTTTTGTGATAATTTTAATTATGAATTGCTCTCCACAGCCATTTGGTTAAAGTTGATGACTTAAGGGTCTAGGGTTTATTACGTATTAGAATTTCTAATGGTCTGAAACCGAGCTAAATGATACTTCAAATTTAATAGTTAAATTGTACTTTGGATATAGAAGTTAAGTAAAAGCCGATATATAATCAGTTTAAATTATTTTCCAACAAAATTGATACACACAGTTTTCTTTTATACAAATATATTTTAATATACAAACAATAGTACAATTTACAATAACAGTTATTACAAACAACGATTTATATATAATAGTTTTATAAACTTACAAGCAATATAAAGTCTTCTTTCTAGTCTGGAACTTCCTTGATATCTTATCGAGGGTTCGCGATGAGCGAGTTAATTTAGAGTTGACGTAGGTATAATTTATTTAACAGGGAGCTAGCTAGATTTGTCCTTCGTTATTCAACAGTCACACATGCCGAGGTTTCCACCGTTGAAGTTAGGTAATGTTTTCGTAAAAGTACTAATGTCCGATGAGAATTCACTCAAGTTAAATGATTTGTAATGTTCGAACTTTGTAAATGCTCCTGGTAAAATATCTGAAGTTTTCCGATTGATAAGCGTTATAACAATCACAGTTATAGCTTCCGAAACTTATAGCAAACCAATAATAGATACTCCTGTTTTGGCGCCTCGCGATGGTTATGTTTATAGGCGTGTGGAGAGTTTCTATAAAATTCAGATTACGTAACAATACAAAGCTACATTAAGCGTTTACATACATACATATATTGTTGATTCTTGCACTCGAGAATCTTCTACAACTTTAGAGAATAGGCGGAAGTTTCGCAATACATATTTAACTGTATAAGTTGTGTACACTTCTAAATATAAATTTAATTCAAGCAAACATCGATATTAAAATAAATATATAATAATAAATCCGTCATAGGGTTCAATACAACATACACGTTTACAGTTTCACCTGTCGGGTGGAGTTAGCAACTGACAGTTTTTAATTAATTCGAAAGTAATGTATCATGTTAAAATAAATTACATTTGTTACGAATTAGGAAAAATAAGCTTTCAAAGAGAGGTAAAAATTCTGTTGTTTTATCGTTTATCTTCTCGCTCTTCTCATTATCAACGTCAGAATCTTTAGTTGAACTAATGCTGTGTGTTTGTGTTTTAATAAACATTCTCTAGAAAATAGTTTTACTAAACAAACAACATATGTAATAAACAATCTGATCATTTTGTATAAAATCATTTAACATTTTTAAACGTAGAAAAACTTTATTGAAGATTGCTTAATAGGACTCATAAATGCACAAAAAGTATTAACTTCCATGCACAAAATATCCAGAGACACGGTAGTGAGACCAGCCAAGTTATTAGAAGAAAGGCAAGTGTAACATTTACTGTTACTGTATATACAGGGACAAACTTTTAGACAAACCTGGGGTATTGCCACAACTCTTCCTTATGCTGGAAAGTCACTATTCTTATGTGTCTAAACATATCTATACACTTTTAAGTTATTTTGAAAGCAAGAACCTCATATCTACTTCAGATTAAGATATATGAGATTTCAACAAGTGTTACAATTATTGTTCTACATTTAGTTCTACTTCTTGTTGTAGAAGAAAATCATAATGTAAACAAAGTGTAGATGTCATAAACACATATCACACAGGCAGATATTGATCTCAACTAGGGAACCTAGCCAATGTGAAATCTGTAACATATATAATCATTAAAAGAAAATGACTTTAGCCTTCAGGAATGGACGAAAAACTAAAGTCAAAGGGTGTTCTGGTAGGCAAAGACTAAGTATTCATGTTACACTGTCATTTGACAGTAAGGGCTGAAATTTCACTTTAGCTTTGATTTTTATTTTAGCCCCTTTAAAATCATGTAACGTAAAAGCTGTATCAATAGAAAGAATAATTTTTAAATTATTGTGGATGTATATTTATATATATATATATATAAAGACTAAGAAACTTTCATTAAATTCAAGTTTTGCGTTTCTAAAAATTGTGATCAAAACAAAAAGCACATAATAAAGTAGGTAAGTTAAACAGGATAAAATGGGAAATGGTCGTCCCCTTTCTAAATGCAACTGAAAAAAAGCATCAAAATGAATATAAATAAGCATGACAGCGTTTAAAAGTTTTCAAGCAATCTCGAAAATTTTGTTTTTCTTCACAACCTCTTGTCACAGTGTAAACAAATATTATTTCATAAAGGCTGTCGATAACAATGTATATTTCACTTGAGTGACTTAAGATTATGGCAATAGAAACTTATCCTTCTTTTTGCAAATACACATACGTATTTAGAAATTGATGATGGCGAATTAGAAGTTATGACTTGTAAGTTTCAACCTAAAGAACGTCAGCTTAAAGATACTTGGGGCAACGTGTTTCCGAGCGTTGGACTCGTAGTCGGATGGTGGCGAGTTCAAGGTTGGCTGGCCTGCGTCATGGGGCTGTGTTCTTGAACAAGACACCCTATTTGTTCCAGTTTAGCCTGCTGAGGGCTAATCTGTGATGGACTCACATTCCGTCCAGTAGTAATGGGTCACCATTTTCATCTTCTTGTACGATTGGAACCATAATTCGGAAGCACTGACCTTATGTGCCTCACAAAGACACATCAAGGATTTGTTTATTATTTGTTTGAACTACTAGCCAGAACGTAGACAACCAGCTAGCAACACCCACCACAATGAGCTTTGTCTGGCTCTTTGAACAGAATAAAGAGAGTAGCTGCAATTTTCATAATGTGTCCACTTTATGTCTCGATATCGTTCATCCGAAGCCCGATATGTTTACTAATAGGTCACGTCCAACCTTACAAGTTATGTGTAGTGACTGAAATGTATTTTTAAATCACACTAAACCTAATGGTGTACTTTTTAGAGAAAATTTCTCAATTTCCCGTGAACCATATTTATTTGACGCAAAGCTGTTGCTATTATCTTAATGCAAAGCTATATAATGAGCTATCTTAGATATATTGCTATGTCCACGAGAGTATTCAGAATATAAAGTTCTCATTTCCTTAACAGTAAACCGGTCGTGTCAGATTACAACTAACAAATACACACCAACAATAATCGTTATGTATTATGCATTTCCTCAGTCAACCGACAAAATGTGTTTTCCAAGAAGACCATTCTTAAGACGGCCGGAAATGATACAAGTCACAGAGTGCTAGGTCTGACCTATATGTGGAATGAAGGACTCTCCATCAGAAGTTCTTAGTTACATTCCTTACATAACGAGATATATCAGCGCTAGTATTATCATGAGTTTTCAGCAACGGAAGGACGCTGAACATTATTAACACTATCATTCATTAGCTGAAATTTACAGGTATCTAGCTTATGGGACCCATTTCCTTTTAATTAAGTATTATATCAGGTATTTGTTTCTTTCAAATGTTTCATTACTTCTCTTGGTTTGAGCTGTTTTCACACTTAGTAGATATTTTTTGTTGTTGTTGTTGTTGTTTTTATAGGAGCTTTTTATATTAAGAAAACAACTTAAGTATGAAACATTATCCATACCAGGACCGGTTGAATGCTGTAGTTTCAGGCTATATTAGTTTACATCAGTTGGGCTAGATTGATGATAGGGAACTTTGTCCAACTGAGCTGCAACATGATGAAACTTCTGTTTATATACATATATTTGTGTTCTTTCGTAGGGAAAGAATTTTAGAGGTTATTAGACAGTGTAGCTAAGAATTTTAGAGGTTATCAGACAGTGTAGCTAAGAATTTTAGAGATTATCAGACACTGTAGCTAAGAAGTTTAGAGGTTATCAGACAGTGTAGCTAAGAAGTTTAGAGGTTATCAGACAGTGTAGCTGAGAAGTTTAGCGATTATCAGACAGTGTAGCAAATCACACTAACTATGGAAAGTGAGTGCAGTAACAAATATTTTAGATAAATCACACTAAGTATGGAAAGTGAGTGCAGTAACAAATATTTTAGATAAATCACACTAACTGATTATATATTTTGCATTTGGACTGCTGACACCCAGTCTCTCAGTGACTGTCATATGCAAAATCTTTCACCAATGAGCAAAATTCATACTTGAATATTCTCCTATACAAACATGTTTTTTTACTGTCACTGCATTCTTAAAATATGACTATTACATACTGACTTGTTCAAAAAACCAGAGGCAGGCCACAGTAGTTCCATTACCAAAACTGTCATCCAGTCCACATCAAATCCAAAGTTACTTATAGAGAAGCCCTTTGCATGAAAAAGATCTACACTAACAGTGATGGTTGCAAAACACATATACACTAAAATGAAAATATAACCATGAAAGAAAGAGGTTAAAAAGTTTTTGGAATAGCAAAACTAATTGAAAAAGCTGACAAAATGTATTTTTTGTTACCTTCAATCAGTCTGGCTCAAGCAATCTAACAAAGTATATCT
Organism: Limulus polyphemus; assembly: GCF_000517525.1. NCBI lineage: Eukaryota > Metazoa > Arthropoda > Merostomata > Xiphosura > Limulidae > Limulus > Limulus polyphemus. Next base: position 649,737 of record NW_013665792.1, on the reverse strand, counting down.
GGGTATCACAAATTATCCAAAACATTAAAAATATGCTTTAACATTCCTTTAAAAACATTTCCGTCCTCTCAGCTCTGTAAATGTCTAAATATCTGCTGTTTCCTTAAGAAAAACAAAAGTCTTGAAAATATATTTGTTCACGCGAAAGTCAATTATACACGCCACAGAATGGCTGCTCCTCTTGTCACAAAGTTCAATACCAGACTTGTAAGTTTGTAAAACTATCAGTACGTGTTCTGGCCAACAAGAAATAAACCACTATAGTATAAAAAAAATAATATCTTGTCATCTTAAAAACTCGATATATCTTATAAAGCACAAAACATACAATCACCAGTGTATTGGGCAAACCCAGACTATCCTTAAAGAACAGTTTAATAACCAAAAATTTTCTATCAAGACTAAAAAATACCTTCCTGTTACCCTACAATTTAAGCAGCTCGACCATTACATCAATGACATGGTTCTCATTTGTTTTAAATGCTTTACTAATATTTCACTCTCTTGCAGTTCCTACATCATTAAGTGCATTTTTGATAAATTTCCCAATTGTTCTTGACATTAGCTCTTGTACGATTCTAACAAGGTGTTTCAAATCCACTTTTTATTTTTGTTTCCCATCACTTACACATACACACCCATTGCTATTTCACATTTAAGGTCTTATTCTTAGAAACACGTGGTGTGTCACTTCCGGTACAATGACTACATAACTGATCAACGTGCTTGCAATGGTCATTTGTCATTTACCCATATGAAGGAAAATCTGTTTTCCGTTCAGGTTATTGGAATTCTTTTCTGATAACAGATAAAGAAATATTTTCTCCAAGATTTAGAAATGTACCTCCTGACGTTATGTGCAAATAATATGTTGTTCTGATTTTTTTGCTGAATTGATAATATTATACAGACTGCTTTTCTTTTTTTATGTTAATTAAAAAACTTGTCTTTCAGATGAGTGTGTCCTATGCTACATAAAATATAATTATTTATAACACTAAACAACAGGTGTATGCCTTTTATTAACTATGCTATCGTTGTCGGTATCAATTTTGAATTTAATATGAAATAAAGTTCAAGTTGGTTTTGGGTTCAATTTTGTACTGGTAAGCGTGTCTGATTGTGAATCGGAGGCTCCAGGGTTCCAGTTGCTTCATACTTTCAGCTGAATCTTTGAGTGTCTGACAAAGGTAAGTTTACGAGCTTTTCAACGCTAAAAATTGGAGTTCGATCCCATCGAAGGATAAAGTTTTCAAAAAAGGTTTAGTATAAAGTGTCAATGAAGTCGGAAATACGCAGTATTAGTATTTTGCTTCATGTAATTGAATAAAACTTTTTCACAAATGTTTTTAAATATTTTATAAATATTAGCTGCAAATGTTTTTTTTTTTTACAAGTACTTTTAAAATCATGATAGTGGTAAAATAAGTGAAATTTAATTTATCTGTTGAAATTCATTAGAGATAAAATTCATTACACAAAATATACGCAATACCCCTTTACAATTGACGTCTAATATGACAATATTTTGAACGTAATGCTTAATTGAACAATTTATTTATCCTTTTGGTATATTTTTCAACATTTCTGTAAGTTTTTAAATTATGAAATCTTGAATATTTCAACTGCTCTTATTTTGAATTGCTCCCTATAGCTACCACTCCATTCCGTTCCATTAAAGCTGCAACTGTTTAACTGTTTGTTTCATCATAAAGCTACACAGTAGGCTATCTGCGCTTTTCCACCACTGGGAATCGAACCCCGGATTTTAGCTCTGTAAGTCTTTAAACTTACCGTTGACCCACCGGGTGACTTAACGCTGCAACCCTGTGATTGTTAAAACTAATGAACTGTGCACAAAAGTACATCTACATTCCCATACATGTATTCACAATTTATATATACATACTTGCAAAAACAACAAAAATTTGTAGTGACTATATTTTCCAAATTTGTATGAATTAATCATATTTTTATGTAAAAAAATTGACGTCTTTTGTATCCGACTGAAATTTAAATTACAGGTTTTATGAAGAAAAATTGTATTTCCGTGACTCCTATTAAAACGCAGCAAAGCTGCATGCTTCTCTATCATTTTAATTTCTTGGATATATGTAAACGACTAAATTTCATATCTGTTTTTTAGTTTCACTTAAAACCGAAATGGTGAACATTCAAAATATTCAAAAGTTTAAAAAACACATTATTATGTTTCTACTTTGCTTGCTTCTCCGTTTAGCATAATTACATACTTCTGAAAAATCCAAATAAATTCGATACTACGAGCTTGTGTTTCAATGTGCTCATTCCGTTCAGTAGCTCGAAATTGGAAGCGGGAGCAGATGGCCTCAGTAGCTTTGTTGTAAATACAAATTACAAATTCAGAAGGTGAAAATACTAATTTTAAATATAACTATGCCTTCGTTCTTTCTCATCAGTTATACTTTAACCTTGCCCATAGAATTTTCAAAATTCTTTACTACAAACTTTCTATATTATTATAGTCATGCAAAATAAATGCAATATTAAATTATTTTTTAATAAAATATTTCTGTGAAAGTCATAGAGTTGCGTTTTCCAAAGTTCTTCTATTTTTTTTATTATGTTAGCATTAAGGTTGAAACTACAATTGTACATTTACCTTTAATCTATGTATTCTATTTCCATGATATTATGTTCTATAAATGCAATGTTACTTAAGTAACAAATAGCGTGAATAAATTTGTAGCAACTTTTTATCTAAAGTGTTTTCATAGCAGTTCAGGAAAAACCATGGCCATTATTCCCTTATGTGACAAATTTATAATTATATATATTTATTTTAATTTCAACATTTGTTTAGATTAAGCTTATATTTAAAAACATGCATAACTTATAGTGCTAAATATGTATTGCGAAACTCCCGCCTTTTCCACAAAGTTATAGAAGATTCTCGAGAGTAAGAAGCAACAATATATGTGTGTACGTAACCGCTTGTGTTAGCATCAGTATTGTTAGGTAAAACTGAAAATTCGAGAAAGCTCCCACACGCCTATAGATATAACCAACGCGACGCGCCAAAAATAAGAGTATCTATTGTTAGTTTGCTATAGTCAGTGTGCTATAAACTTCGGAAGCTATAACTGTGATTTTTATAACGCTTATCCATCGGAAAACTTCAGATATTTGACCAGGAATCTTTACAAAGTTCGAACATTACAAATCATTTAAGTTCAGTGGATTCTCATCCGACATCAGTACTTTTACGAAAACATTACCTAACTTCAACGGTGGAAAACTCGGCGTGTGTGACTGTTGAATAACGAAGGACAAAGCTAGCTAGCTCCCTGTTAAGTGAATTATTCCTACGTCAACTCGTAATTAAATCGCTCATCGTGAACCCTCGATATCGAAGAAGTTCCAGACTAGAAAGAAGACTTTATATTGCTTATAAGTTTGTGAAAATTTTGTATATAAATCATAGTTATAACTATGTAATAACTGTTATTTTAAATTGTATTATTGTTTGTATATTAAAATATATTTGTATAAAAGAAAACTGTGTGTATCAATTTTGTTGGCAAATATCATAAACTGACTATATATATCGGCTTTTACTTAACTGCTAAATCCAAAGTACAATTAAATAACTAAATTTAAATTATCAGTTAACTCGGTTTCAGACCATTTGAAATTCTAATACGTAACACATGCTCGTTTACAAGGTACACAGGCTTATTCTATAATTTTATGAGGTGTATTATTACATGTTATATTTTAATATTGGTTAAATTTCTATTTCCAAAACATAGTAATTTAATAAGAAATATTATCATTTGACTTTTTTTTCTGATAAAGCTAAAATTACAGCTGAAACGCTTTAAATACTGCATAAAAATATCGTCATTAGCCGTTATTTAGACAGTTCCAATCTACATAAAACACAGAATAAACTTATATGCTAATAAGAAAGAAAACTATAACTAAATTTAATAAACCACAAATTAATACACAAACTATGGCATGTGTCTAGCTAAACTTTTCTCCTTTAAATCTTTATATAAATGATATACAATTTATTCTTTTCATGACGGCATGTACCTGTTTACTGCTATCATTACAACAGCTATGTCGGTTGCTGGATTTTCTTATCGCATCACAGTCACCTGACAGATGTTTCTTTACATTCTGATTAATAACTAATTTTAGAAATTATATTTATATTGTAACACGTGCTATGTTTATCATGCACTATATGATACCAAATGATAAGCTGATGAACAATTACTGACCGAAAATACTGCCCAGTTGTTTAATGCAATGCTTGCTTGTGATGTAAGTGGTGTCGCTTTATTTTGCTGTTTCGCTCAACTGAGAAGAATATAAAGAGAAGATTATTCAGTTTACAGTAAGTATTAAATAACATAACATTCGCTTTACGATTTCTCAACTGAAATATTAGTTGCAGTCTCATTTTTTGTTGGTGTACTTTTAATATCTATGGATGTTGATGTACTGCATGAAATCCTCTTATCATAAATAGAGATGTTAAGTTATGTATGCGGAATGGTTTGTGTACTCTTAATACGTATGGATGTTAATGTACTGAGCAAAATCCTTTTATCATAATACAGAGTTGTTAATTTATGTCTACAGAATGATTGATGTACTCTTAATATGTATGGGTGTTGATATACTGCATGAAATCATTTTATAATGCAATATGGCTGGTAATTTATGTACGCGAAACGGTTTCTTGTCTTTTCAATCTCTCGTAGAACTAGAAATCTTCTGCTTTACAATCAAAAAGGCTCTTACAACAAGTCGGATTAGCTTTAGCTGTAATTAATGTGAAAAAAAAACACGGTTAAATCTTATTTGTGCAGAACATTAAATGAAATTATACCTGTCCGGCTTCCATAGACATACATAAAATTGTGATTTATTTAAAGAAAATAACTGTATAAGTAGAGTTTCATAATGTTCCGAGCCATTTATAAATTTGAAAAATAATTGTTGGTTTAACTTTAACTGTACCTACAAATCTTAGTGTAGCATTCTCTGAGAGTTTCAAATATTTCATCTTATTGACTCTTTTGGTGCACTTCAGCAATGGTTGCGCCACGGCTGCCCAGAAGAAGAGAACAGGAGAATGACACACAGAACATCTCTTCCATTGCATCTGAATCAACCCCACTGCTGGCCACACAACCACAAAAAGGCTGGTTGGAAAGATTCAAGCGACTACCTGGACCGGGAATTATTTGTGCAGCACTGTCGGGTCTCTTTTTCTCTATTGGGTCATTAACTGTAAAACTTATACCTTCCATGAACCCCTTGGAAATAGTTTTCTTTGGAGCTATAATACAAACTGTTATATTTATTAGTATCAATATACAATCCCGTCGGTCTATTTTGGGGGCATCTGGTGAGCGTTTCTTTCTTCTGATGCGAGGTATCAGTGGTGTAGTTTGTGCTAACCTCGTCTACTATTCCTATCGACTGATTCCTTTGGCTGATGCCACAACCATTGTATTCAGTGCACCGATTTTTGTTGCTATCTTTGCATGCATGTTATTGAAAGAAACGTGTAATTTGTTTTTTATTATAACTGTGATCACTACTATATCCGGCGTAATATTTATATCTAAGCCGCCATTCCTCTTTGACAGTGACCAAGAAAACGTGTCCAGCAGTAATAGAATCATTGGTATTAGCCTTGCTTTCGGAGGATGCTTGTCTTTTGCTTTGGTATATCTCTTCATGCGAAAACTTCAGCGGAGTCATTATTCTTCTATTACACTTGTTTTTTCTGTATTAGTAGTTATTGTTAACCCCATCTTATTAACACTTAGCGACAGTTGGTCAATTCCCGGATGTGAAAGAGACGGCTGGCTACTTGTTTTGTTAGGTTTTGCAGTTGTAGGTGCACAAATTTCTCAAATATTTGCCCTAAAAACGGAGAATGAAGGGCCAGTCTCTGTTGCCAGAAGTTCTGAAGTGTTTATGGCATTTATATTTCAAGCATCAATACTAGAGGAAAAAGTAGAGTGGACTAGTACAGTTGGAGGAATTCTTGTGTGCTCTGGTATCGGGCTTTTTGGATGGAGACAATGGAAAAAAGATAAATTATATCATAGAAGAAATATGTAACTTACTATAAAATAAAATTAAAACTTTCGTTATTTAAAAGAAATATTTTACACTTCAAAATTCTCGCCAGTTCTCTACTTCATGTTTACAACGTACTTTATTTTGTGGTACAACTGGCAATTACTTTTGAACCCATATAGACGAACACACATATACGATAGCAAGATTAAACAGATTAATTTCATAGCTTTACTATAGTTTTACCTCTTAAATAAACATACTGGGCAAGTGGCAAGTTTTTCTTTGTTTACATGCACCAGTCTAAGGCGAAATACTCGCTAAATTTCAGCACTAATTGAATTAAAGACAAATATTTAAAATGATCCTTAACAAGAAACATACATATATATATAAGGACACACATACCATTATTTCTAGCGTTTATGATAGATAATAAGCCTACTATCTTCGAATATTGTCTCTTGCGTAAGAGTGAAATACATTTGGGATTAGCATTTCTAAGTGAGGATTTCGAGATTATTACAAGTACATGATTGAAAAAATATATTAATTTACTCAAATAAGCTTACCTTTGTTAATGCGTTTAATCTTGTGATGTACATGAAATTTAATATAGCTCAATTTGTTTTTGTTATATCTCTGAAAAATCATGATTTTCATGTTAATGGTGTGTGAATTGATATTTATTTTAGTTACACTTTTTTTAATTTTTAAAGTATATCAATAATTATATCTTTATTTCAATATTTATGCTTGATGTTTTATATACACATGCGTGTATGCTTATGACGGTAGATGTGTGTGTGTATATTTCAGTATTATATAAATAAGAGACACGAAGTAGTTAATGGTTATTTCAAAAGAATAAATAAATACCTCCATCAACATTTACGTGTATATAGATATAATTATACAACATAAACGTTTTGACTCTGGTATACATTTTAATTTATAATATGACAATTTTTTCATTTTTATATTTGTATCTCAAAATATTATGATGAATTAAGAGAACTGTATTTTTCATGCTTTCCATTTTAGGAATATGATAATTTAGAAATGAGACTCGAATATACAACAGTTTTTATCACAAAATTCGATTATCAGTTAAACAAGGTTTAATTTGAGAATTTTGTGTTTTATGTTATTATAGCCAGACTTTGATCCAATCAATAGTTAATTTATTTTTTAAGTATTTTATTTAATTTTTTGGTTTACTATTAATTATTTTGCGGATTTAATCTGGGGAGTAGTCGAATGACGTTACGAAAGTGCTGTTTATTTTTTGTATTTTAAATTCGAAGTAAATAAGAAAATTCGAAATCGTGTTTTTCTTACATATTTATTTATTATTACTTGGACTGTTTTTTTTTAATTTTTGATATAAGTAATTGATCAAGTAACACGATAATTACGTCAATTTTAGAAATCTATGTGAACGAGAGCGTAATCCAACGGCATCTTCTTAACGTACTTGAAAATCTAGTAAAATATTACTCAATTTTTGTCTGTCCTGAAAATGCGCGCGCACTTCATTTCAACAGATGTATAGAAAAGACGGATGTAAGTTTACTTTAGTACACATTTTGTACAACAGCATATTAAAAGCTTATCAAATTTTTAAATAGGTCTAACGTTGGGTCGTATAATAACATTATAAGTTTATTTACTGGTAGTATTAAGTACGTTAAAATTTAACCCTAACCAAACAAAAGCAAAAAACGTACACAAGTTACAGTGTTAATTTATCCCTTTATCGAATATAGGCCCTACTTAATAAAGGCTTAACTAATGCTAGGCCTACGACAAGTGGACTCACAGATTTATGTGACTGTGATTAAAATTATTTTGTATTATTCTACAAGTCCTGTATTTAAAGAAATACTGTTGTAATAAAGACACTAATGTGACCGAAAGTATTTTGCGGTTCTCTACTGGTTTAAAATCATTTTTGTAGAACAAAATGGTTGCATATAAAGGACACATAAATATAATTATGTTATAAAGTACAATTAAAAGGTTAATAATAATAATATTAGATAAAGTTTATACTAAACAGTCGAAATGTTACAGTAAAAAATCATACAATAATACTATCAGTCTTTGTAGGGTAATATAAAAAATTATCGGGGTTATCACATACATAAACAAAAAATAGGGTATAGGTTATCTATATCTATGGCTTTATTGCAACATGTGTTTACACTCTTTTGTCAAACTCAAACTTTTGTTTGGTGTATTCTTTAACTAAGAATAATACATTATCTCACTCAGGGGTGAAATTCTGCCGGTACTCACCGGTACTGAGTACCGGAACTTATTTGAGTTGCTTTTTCGTTTTTTATGTTTATATTTATACATTTTTTTCCTTTTCAAAAACAGGTCCACTTCCCCCAGCTGAGTACCTTTACTTTTTTTTTAGAATATTGCCCCCGATCTCACTGGATTTATCGAAATAAGCTCATAAAGCAGTACTATGTCATCACTTATCGAAATAAGCTCATAAAGCAGTACTATGTCATCACTTATCGAAATACGCTCATAAAGCAGCACTATGTAATCATTTCTCGAAATAAGCTCATTAAGCAGCACTATGCCATCATTTCTCGAAATAAGCTCATAAACAGCACCATGTCATCATTTCTCGAAGGATAGCTTAAGATATTACAGTTGCTATCATGCTAAAGAAAACTTGATATCCTTTCTGTTGGTAAAAGAGTAGCTCAAGATGTGGCGGTGGGTAGTGTTGACTAGCTGCCTTCCCTCTAATCTATCACTACAAAATTAGAGATGACTAGCGCAGATGGCCCCCCCCAGTAGTTGTGCCCGAAAGTCAAAATAAACCGAACTAAATTTATATGTGTGTGTGTGTTGTTCAAACTCAAAATTTATGTGATAACATCTAAAACGTGCTCTCGAATTTTAATAGAAAGCGGAGTTTTTAATTCACGTTTTCATATTTTAAGAATTTTCAAATAAGAATTTAGATTTTGCAAAGTTCCTTCAAATCGTTTTGCCTGCAACATCAGACACAAGGTCGAGACAAGAAAACCATAGAAATTAGACATCAAAGTCAACCTTCGAAGTTTGTAGTAGTTGAAATTTTAACAATTATAAAAAACTTATAGTTAATTAAATAAATAATTTGTTTAAAAGAATATTCAAATACAATTTGTTGGCCAAAACTATTCAATCTCCATTGGAACCAAAAATTAAGGCGTTTTTCAGTAGGTCTTGTTAAGAACAAATTAACCTTAAGAAACAATTAAAGAGGATAAAGCTTCGAAAATATAAATTAGTAACTCTGCAGGTTTTTAGGTAAAATGTTTAAAATTTAATTTATTGAATTACATTTAGTGGTAGAAAAGCTTGAATATGTTAGCAAAGTACATTAAAGAAATAAAGTATGGATACTTTCTAAAAATCCCCATCACAAATTTGGCAAGTAAAGGTAGGTTATAATATCCATTTCCACAAAGGAAAAATAAAGAAAAGACTCTCATGGCAGGATAACATGAAACGACTATAAAGATACTCAGAGATAGCAACCTTTGCCCCGGAATGTTTTTGACTTTTGCAATAATCAAGCTAAAATATATAACGAATAATTCCTCATTCTCAAAGATGTAGATCTAGATGCCAAGACCTTCGTTCTATCTCAGTTTGTTGTCGAGTTTTGATCGTTTGCTACTATTATAGCAAAAGTGATTAACATTGATGTTTGAGCAACATTTACCAAGAATTAATCACTTTGTACTCGTGGGACAATCATCCTGTGTATCAAAGTTGTTAAATATCAAATGAAAACTTTTGGGTGACCTTGACCTTTGAGTTACTTTCACAAAAGTTATTTAGTTGGTCCTTGGGGACAAATCAGCTTATCTACCAAATTTGATCAAAATCAGATAAAAACTTGTTTTGTTATGTGGTTGTTTTTGAATGTGACCTTGACCTATGACCTACATTTACCAGAGGTTAAGAAAGTGGTCTTTTGAGGAAATTTGATTTTTGTTGCAAAGTTGACAAAACTTAGATGAAAACTTTTCGGTTTATATGGTTCATAGACAGAGAGAGAAGTGGAAAACAATACCCCCGCTGTCGGCTAGGAATAATAAAGTTTATTGAAAATGATATAAACTAAACAAGGTATCGTAGAAATGGACAAAAAAAAACATGTTTACAGTTAGTTAAATATATCTAATCAACTTAATAATTGAGAATAATGTTTATAAGCTAAAATCTACAACTACTCTGTGATGAAAGTTATCAGTGCACAACGAAATACCAATTAAAAAAAAAGAATAAATTGAAACAACAAATTAATAAATTGTTGAGCGTATAAATAAATAAATATATTTTCTGAATTGCAACATTTTCTAAAAATGTTCCCTTGACACAGAAAACGTTATCCAAAGTTATTTCAGTTTGTTTTGCCTGAGATGTCAGGTATAAGGTTGAGGCAAGAAAGTCATAGAACTGAAAAAATTTAAATCAACCTTCGAAATTAGTAGCATCTGAACTTATAGCTAATAGGATAAAGTTAAGGAATTTTTTTCTAAAAACGTTAAATAAAACTTGTTGGGCAAAACTATTCAGTCTCCATTGAAAGCAAATATTAAGATGTTTTTCTGAGGGTTTTGTTAAAAATTGATCTAAGGAGTTAATCAAGCCGGAGGAAGTTTTAAAAAAAAAGGTAAATTAAAACTCTGTAGCTTCTTAGAGCAAACTGTTTAAAATTTGAGTTGCCGAATTAAATTTAGTAGTAGAAAAGCTAGAATTTGTTAGCTAAGTGCCTTACCGATTAAATTGAAACAATAAAGAAACATATTATTTCAGTGTAGAAATAAACAAATTTGTTTCCTGTATGTTTACAGATTCTAAAAATGTTCACTTGATACATAAAACTTGTGAATGAAGATATGTGAAAAACAACTAAGTTGTATGTAATTCCTGATTTAGATACTACCTCGTGGTCTTTAGTATACTATAATAACCTTAAACTAAATTATGTATGGGTATAAAATACGTAAAATATAGAATGTTTGCATTTTAAGAAAATCTAAAGTAATTTTGTAATTTGTCATTTGTTTGTAATTAAACACAAAGCTACACAATTGGTTATTTGTGCTCTGCCAACTACGGGTACTGAAACCCGGTTTCTAGCGTTGTTAAGTCCACAGGCATACCGCTGTGCCAATGGGGGGGGGGGCTAAAATCAAAAGAAACTTCATGTACAACAACAAAAAAGAAAATTCCTCTTATTTATATAATTTTCTAATTTTAGCCAAGTGAATTCAGTTTGAAGATTTGCATGACATATAAAAGGTCCAAGTAGTAACATTGACAACTGCAGAAATATATTCTCCAAATATTTCTTTATTCACACATGAATCGTTTAGCTTTATTTTCCAATAAGTATATGACAATAACAGCTATAGTAACGAACTCAAACTTGTTGATATTTCAGTTAACTTATGTGCTAAAAAAAGTAATATTGCTATCCCCCTTCTCGGGCAAAAATTCTAAAACAAAATAGCCTAAGTACACAATTCGATAGTTTCCAGTTAACAATACAAAAAACTTACGGTAATCGAGCCAGCCAACTCTTTGTGATGGACGTTTGCTGAACTTTTCCTTGATTGCACTTCTTTAATTCTTGGTTCGAGTGTGTTCTTTACGAATAAAATCTTAACGTGAAGCATTTCACTAAATCGTTAATCATCATGATAAATGAAGAAGAAGTAAACGAAACTAGATGTACAGATAGAGTTGATTCAGCTCCAACATATCTTAAAGGAAGTGCACAGCTGCCAGTATATCTGAGGTAACTTTGGTTGGACATCAGAAACGTACACCACATAGACCCAAAATTGCACATCCTATAAAACAACCGCAGTGCAAACTACCCTGAAGCACCATGTACTTAGCCATTTCCGAGATAGATTAAATAGATGCGGAAGGATAAAAAAATAGAACCTTCAGGTAGTAGGCTTGGTCTTCACTAGTAGTGATTCCCAAAAAGAAGGCAGGTACACTAAGATTCTGTGGACTGGATGAACACCAGGATGGCTTGAAGGTCAAGAAAAGAGAATTTTGCATTTGTAATTTGTGGAAATAATGCGTATATCTTGTTCTGTTAGGTTAAAAAGGTGAATATTTACATATTCAAAAGATTTTCAAAAACATCTTGGCACACAAGTTTTCACAGAGAATGAAGTTTTCATAAATGTAACTGGCTTGAAACTGTGTTGGCCTTATTCATGACCCTGTCATATACTGTCAAGGGTCATCCCCCCATACCCCTTGCCATTTCTAGGCCTTTTTATTGTTGACGTTGCTTGAACATTTCTTGCGATTTACATTAATATTTTCTGTCTACATCAAACATATAGAGATATTAATGTGTCAATCCCTACGTTTTCTGCTTTTCTAAGTGGCTATAACAAGATAACATAGGTGACAATGCTTTCTGGGAAAATTAACCGTGACCAAATCTGATTATCATTCTCGAAAACACTTATTCTCATCAGAATTGTGACTCCGTTTAATTCTGTACGTACATCTGGATGAATATGTCTTGTACAAATTATTTTATTACATTGCAATTTTGAACTTACATTTCATAATACATTTTCCTCTGACCCTCTTTAGAGCGGTTACTACAATTATGTTTAAAAATTCAGTGTATCTAAGAAAACCAACAGGAATCCACCAGTACCGCTGTCTTGTTCTATGTTAATCACAGTAGGCACTGTAACCTTTGTGATAAAGCACGTAGACTGTGGATCAGCTATTTCCTGATGAATAGAATATGGAAATATATAAGCTTTTGATCACTTGGTGAAGTAATTAATCATCATCGATATATACTGGTTACTTCACTCCTTCTCAAAAATAAGCAGTAAGAAGGAGGGTAATATGCTTGAAATAACGCCTAAACAGATAGTTTGAACTTCTTTTGTTCTGAATGATCATTTCGAATTCACGTGTTTCAGTGATACTTACAATTACTACATATGGAGCAATGACGAAAAAAAGCTACATTAGCCCGTAGTCAATGCAGATTCCAGTGGCTTCATGTACTTCCTGTATTTCAACAACGAAACCCGAAACAGAGATATGCTACCAAAAATATTTTGAAGAAGGGGTGATGCGATTGTTAAATGATGAAGTTGGGCAATTACTGGTTTCCTTTTAACATGAAAGTACTAAGCTTTACCTCAAATCTTTACCAATAACATTTTATGAAATTACCCAAATGAATGTCATTTTCTCCTCTCTCAGGCAATTGTGTATACGCCTGAAAGGGTCTTCAACGATCTAAACGTCCATTCCATCATTCAGAGCCCAAACCTTCATTGTGTTATCATTTGTGACATTGTATTGATATATAAAAACGTTTTTTGACGAAAGTTTTCTTATGAATATATATATAGTTTGAATTTAGGTACAAAGTTAAGTTTAATTTTATTGTTTGCTGTTTATATACAGCTGTAATTTTAGTGTTATGCATTGTTAATGAGATTTGTGTATTTTTCTCCTGTGCTGTTTTACGTCGTTACTGAATCACATTTCAATTTTAAGGTTACATTGCAACTTACGGTTTTATTGTTTTAATATTATTACATTCAGAGTGTTTTTTGTAATTTTCTCTTGCAGTAATTTTAGTAATTATGTCTTATTGTTGGTTATGTTAAAAAAGAAAACTCCAAATTCAAAATGATAAGATCTTAAGAACTACATGCTGAAGGTGAATACAAAATCATTGGAAGCACATTGTAAATCATAAACTTTAATTCAGAAAAGTTGGGATATTGTTAATCTGTTTCAAACTATATCATACTGGATAACTAAATCACTTTTCTTAAAAATTGCCATTGGTTTCATTTCCCAGAGTTCAACTACACAAAGTTGATGATTTGAATACGGAGAGAATCGATTAACATCATCCAAAACAGGAAGTTCTTACAGTAGCTTCATTTATGGAAGGCTTGATATTCTGACTGAGAAAGGTGGAAGCATAATAAACACCTTTTATTACTGTTTTTAAAACACTCTGTACCATGTCCAAACTTTCTTGAATAAAACTTCTGCTTCTCAGTGTGCCTCTTGGTTAAGTACTTTATCTCATCTAATAATTTTAAATACGTGGGTTTAAATGTGTAAATGTTTTAGGTTTTGCATGCCTGCAGTGTAGCTATGCACACTATATTATCAAACGTCTTTAGACAGCACATTGCCATCTTATAAGGAGTCCATTTTCAGTAATGTGCATGTATGTTCCATGATGCACTGCTGCATAGAGTCTGGAAAAATTAGCAATTGTTTTAGTCGACTTGTTGGAGTCAATATGCCACAAAAAGGAGCTTAAGAAGTTTCAAAGAGGAAAGGATATTAGATTCAGCAATAGTAGTGTGAGTATCCAACAAATTTTCACCAACCTCCTCATACCTAAATTTATGATAGGTGTAACGTGTTGACGATATGTGCTAGTGGCGAATATTAGTTTGGCTGCCAAAAATTCAGTCACTTCTCAGTCCGTGAGAACTTCGATACATGTAATGAAATGAAAACTAAGTATCTGATATTAAATCAATCATCCATGACTTTAACAAGGGTTTGGAGTTGCAGACCAGTAAAACTATTGTATATTGGGAGCTTCATGCAGCTGAATTACGCAAATGAGCTACAGCCCACAAAGTGCTTATTACAGCCACGAATAGGATGCAACAATGCTTTAGGTATTTTGAGTTAAACTGGAATTAAACCAATGAAGAAAATATCATATGATGAGATAAGTATTTCTAATTTGTCGTATGTTTCAGATGTGCCGGAAAAAATTTGAGAGCAACCTATATAATGATTATACAAGGCTACGCCATCTAAACCATGAAGAGTGGTCGAATAGACAATGAGTTTATTTGAAAGTTCAACAACTATCAACTCCAATACGTAGGTTCAGTCATGTTTTGTTCCTTTTTATTTTGATAAGCCCTTAAGAATCATTTTCAATACACAGAAATGTGGATGTGATCGCACTGTTAGTGACGCATTATACTTATATTTTGCTAAGGCTAATATAGGCATGCAAAATGCTGAATCAACTGATAAGAATTCATATGCATAATGACTGACAACTTTACTACAAATTCTATTTTTATCATAACATGCGCTCTGCCAGTGTCATTACTTATCAGTTGAGGCTACTATAATACTGTTGTCCTGAATTTCTACTTCTAGATTACTTACTGCCTTGATACGTTCACGAGAATATCAATACCAAGAACCAATCTCAAAAGAAGCAAAACCTTTACTCAGCACAAAATGAGAACTCAGGTCACGTTTTAATATTAAAACTAATTTATTTGGCAAATCTATAAGACTTGTAAAGATGAATCTTAATTTTTTTTTACTTCGAAGATAGTGATGCTGTACAGTGATATATATATATATATATCTACGTATATTAGATAAACGAAGTCACATATATTTCTGAATACAGGAACTATTTCCTAAAATTGAAACTTCGTGAATTCTTCATGAAAAACTTTCCTTTTCTAATCAGAAAAAAAACAACAATTTAAAATATAAATCTACGTGGATACTTACCATCAATAGAGAACCACAGCTGGAAGAAATCTCCATCAAAGCATGATACAATAGTCGAAATCCTCCAAACACGCTATTATTAATTTCGATATTTAAGAACGAATTGCTCTTAAAGCCTTAAAAAATGGCGGTAAGGTTATTGTAAAACCTGCTGACAAAAGTGGGGCGATTTTTTTACTTGATAAAAATAAAAGACTACATCACTGAAGCTTACCGATAATTTAGCGACACACCCTTTTAAAAAACAAACTTACTTATGACCCAACTAATGAGTTTACAAAGACTATTAATGACACACAAAAAACCAAACAAATATATATATATATATAAATTATGAATACTTAAATCCATAAACACAAAAACCTTGGTAGCCATATCATTTCTAGTAGTAGTAATATGCCTACTGAAAGGGTATATGTTTATGTTGATCACCACATAAAAAATATCCCCTTCACAGTTCCTTCTTATTTTAAAGACACTACTCATTTCAGGGCATTGATGATAATTATTTACTACTCCTAACAGCCTTCTTTGTTCTATGGACGTTTCATACCTATACACTAACATTCCACATGACAGAGTTCTAGAATCTCTTAAAACTGCCTTAAATGTTTTCAATAACCCTGAAATAAATAAAGTAAATGGTTTAGCCACACTTGTTCTAACCATAAATAAGTTTGAATTCATCAATGAACACTACATGCAAATTAATGATAATGCCATGGGCACTAAAATGGTCTCAACTTGATAATTATTTTTATGGGTGGTAATAAAATTCAAATCCCAGAGAAAAGTTCTGTCAAAGCACACTTCTAGAAATAATACAACGTTATAATGTGACGGTCAATCCCACTATTTCATGCTCGCCCTTTCAGCCATGGGGGGGGTCGCGGGTTCGAATCCCCGTCACACCAAAGGTTAGGGAGCTCGACTAGCAATCTGCACCTGGCCATGCCGGGCCCCAACAAGATTGATAGACACAGTTTTCTTTGCTTTATACAAATATGTTTTAATATACAAACAGTAATACAATTTACAATAACAATTATTACAAACAGCTACTACAAACAATGATTTATATATAAAAGTTCCACAAACTTATAAGCAGTGCAAAGTCTTCTTTCTAGTCTGGAACTTCCTTGATGTCTTATCGAGGGTTCACGATGAGCGAGTTAATTTCGAGTGGACGTAGGTACAATTCACTTAATAGGGAGCTAGCTAGCTCTTTATTATTCGCCGATTTTTTCCACAGATAAAGTTAGGTATTGTTTTCGTAAAAGTACTAATGTCCGATGTGAATCCACTGAAGTTAAATAGTTTGCAATGTTCGAAATTTATAAACATTCCCGGTCAAATATCTTAAGTTTCCCGATCAATAAGCGTTAATCACAGTTTTTGTTTCCGACGTATATAACACACCAACTATAGGAAACCAATAATAGATACTGTTTTTAGGATTGGCCCGGCATGGCCAGGTGGTTAGGGCACTCGACTCGCAGTCTGAGGGTCGCGGGTTCGAATCCCCGTCACACCAAACATGCTCGCCCTTTCAGCCGTGGGAGCGTTATAATGTGACGGTCAATCCCACTTATTCGTTGGTAAAAGAGTAGCCCAAGAGTTGGCGGTGGGTGGTGATGACTAGCTGCCTTCCCTCTAGTCTTACACTGCTAAATTATGGACGGCTAGCGCAGATAGCCCTCGTGTAGCTTTGCGCGAAATTCAAAACAAACAAACAAACTGTTTTTAGCGCATCGCATTAGTTATATGTATAGGCGTGTGGAGGGTTTCTCGAAAATTCAGATTACTTAACAATACAAAGCTACACTAGCGTTTACGTACACACATATATGGTCGATTCTTACACTCGAGAATCTTCTACAGCTTTAGAGAATAAGCGGGAGTCTCGCAATACATATTTAACAGTATACATTATGTGCATTTCTAATTAAAATTTCATTTAAACAAATGTCAATATTAAAATAAATATAGAATAATAAATCCGTCACAATACTCTTTATTTCAAAAACATACATGTTGGATTGCAATTTGCGTAAACAATGAAAATCAGTATTTTTCATTCTACTGATTTGGTAGTAATGCTGCATTTCCTTTTATATATTTTGAGAATCTAAATTAATTAACTGAATCGTTTTTGCTCCAAGTTTGGTAATGGAATATAAACGATTTTTGGTGATTTATCGTGGTTTTAAATATCTTATCTTGGTGTTTGTAAGTGTTACTTTCATAACTTAATAAGTTACCATCTTTATTATTAAAAAAAATTGAACATCTTACTGATACGTGATTTTACTTTCATGACTAACTTTTGTCGTTCATTTTGTTTAGTGTTTATTTGTAATTAAGCACAAAGCTACACAATGGGCTATCTGTGCTCTGCCCACCACGTGTATCAAAACCCGGATTCTAGCGTTATAAATCCGCAGACATACCGCTGTGCCACTGGGGGGGGGGGGCTTATCGTTCAGAATAAGTAAAGCTGGAAATATCTAGACTAGCAATATTATTGTTATAAATGCACCATTATATTTCAGTAAAATATTATTTTCTAGTGCGCTGGATATTGCAACCTTTTTTACTCTAACATCCAAAATATAAGGATTGGAAACAAGGCTAAATAATTTCTTACTTCTGTGGCTTACTGGAAAGAGCTACTTCTATTAGAATGTTTTTCTGAGCAAGCAAATAACTGTATAAAATATTTAGTTATTAATCATAGAAATACATGTTGAATTGGAAGTGGAAAATTCAACCTATGACTCCTTATGCGTACTTGGGCTTAATAGCCAAATTGGAAACCTATACAATCGGGTAATTTTGAGGTACTAGCCAGACAAGGAAGCAAACTCGTCAGTAGTACCCGCTGTCTTATGAATCTTTCCTGGGTTTCTGAACCGTACAATTGAAAGAAATTGTCACTTTTATAAATCTCCATATATATGAAAGCGTAAATCGTAATCAGTAGCACTGCATCTTCAACCCCTGACCTTTCGACCCTCACAACGAATTAACCTCTCAAATACGACAGGAAAATAAGACCCAAAACTCGAGCACTTTCGAATAATTGATTATTCTTCTTTGTTCTCCTGAAGAATAAGAGTCAACTATTCGAAAGCGCTCGGGTTTTGGGTCTTATTTTAAGTCTATTACATTTTATATGTTATCCTTTGTGCTAATTCTTTTTATCAAAATTGTATTTAATCGTGGTAGTATATAAAATGAGTTCTGGTCCAATGTGGAAAACAATTTAACAAGACGAAATCTTTTTCGTTATCAACGAACTCCAAGTTGTTTTGTTTGTTTTTTGATGATATCACGACTAGATTTTTTTTTCTATATTAGAATAGTCAAACAAGAATGAATACTTAGTGAGATTAGATCAAATTAAAAATGAAAATGGAAATGAGTTTATATATAATTGTTTCTTATTACAAAGAGACAAATTAAAGATTATATTGTTTTACGAAAAACTAATATAAAAAAATCGTATTCATAAATGTAAGTCTCTCACAACGGATTTTAGTTTGTATTTGCCAAGCAACTTTATTGTGTTTTAGGTAATTTGCTGTCCAGAAATAAAGAAGAAGGAATCTTCAATAGCTGCAGAACTTGAAATTCGTTTAGGCAATATTAGAGTAAATTAATCTATGATACATTTGTTTCTCTTTTTATTAGTCATATTTTTTGTGCACCAGCAATACTCATCAGGACCTCTACCAGCCTACTCTCAAATTGAAATTATATTAGGTAGAATTAGGATAAATTAGTCTATGCAATCTTGGGCGTGGTCAAACACATCAATTGAAAGGGTTTCATCTCCTGAGTCAGAAAACTGTAATTAGATCTCAAATCGGTCAAGAGATGACGGCGCTATGAGCTAAAAGTTTGTGAGACGCACATCCGCATCTAAAAAGCTACGCCAACTGTCAATTAAGCTTATCAAAACACCAAAAGTCTTTATCGGATGTTACCATTTAGTTACCAAACAAAGTTCTTGATCCCATAGTCCTCTTTCAACGCTAAAATCCGGGGCTAGATTCCCCGCGATGGACACAGCAGCACAGCCCAATATGGCTTTGCTTTAAAACAAACAAACAAACAAACAAACTTAATCCCATAGACATTTCCTTACAGATAATTATTAAATAGCTGGAAATTATTTCACAATGTTATCTTTATGGTTACATGCAAGAGGAGTTTTAGCATCGGTTAAAGCAAAAGTTCTAACTTCACTCGTTGAGTCTTATCGTAATATATTTCTCAATGTGTAATCCCGATAGCGTGACACTGTCCAGAATTTAAAACCATCGACAACTTATTGTTACTTTCCTTTCAAATTTTCAAGTTATGTGTTAGTTAATATTACTGTATTTGATTATTTAGGGTTACTATATATTATTATTTGATGCTAAATTCTCAATGTAAATAAGAGGGGATCCGCTTTTAAATATAAAGAGGTGAAGATCAAGACTGTTAATCGCTGCTCGATACTGGTATACAAACTAAGCAAATTCATTCAAATTATTTCGAAATTAATTATCAAATTTATGATAAATTAAGAATAATTTTAATATTTGTTTGTTGGATTTTGTCCGAAGCTATACGAGGTTAATCTGCGCTAGACATCCCTAATTTTAAATATATAAGTCAGAAGCAAGGCAGTTAGTCACTGACAGATCTTGAGCTATTCTTGTCCGACAGAATAGTGGTAGCTGGCTGTATAACGCAACCATGGTTCCAATGTGATGAGCGTGCTTTTATTTTGACGGTAAATGGACGCGAACGCGAGATCCTAAGCTTCTCACTCCGGTACGCTAACCACTTAGCCACAGTACAGCCTATGTAATGCAGTAATTAAGAAGAAAAGCTATAAAGGCTTAATTGTGTAAGCTGCATGCATGTTATATTTTACTTTAATATAATTTAACTAAATGCGTAAATATATTTTAAGACGGTAAAGTTAAAGAACTGACTGTGAAGTTAACAATGTTGTTCTATTTTGTCGTCTTATGACATGCTAATATGTTAAAAGTTAACGAACATGCCTTATTAATATATGTTTTACGCTTACTAAATTGATCCAAGTTGACTATCATATTCTCAGAATAAATCGAAAATAATTATAATATTTTTAAGAAATTAAGAAGAGTGTTAATTGGGCTTCCTTAAATAATAAAAAAAACAGCGTCCTCTCCTTTACTTTAAGCAATGTTAACAAATCATTGTTTATTTGTCTCAATTATATCTATGAACAAAATAGAATTGAAAAAGTAATCCGTATAAGATAGTCAAAATGTAAAATTAGCTAAATCGAACTATATGTATTTTTTTATTTTATTAAACAACTGGCTGGACGGAAGTTATATAAATTCATGATTAAAGAAAGGTTATCTTAGAACATGAAAAGTTCCTTCCCTTATATGTGATTGTAAGAAAAAAAAATCCAAAAACGTCCATAAAACTGCAAAATGTGAAACCGCAAATTTGTATGACCCAATGAACCTTCATACCAAATGTGGCGAAGATCTATTAATAGGGGGCGAAGTAGTAACAAAAAACGTGAAAACGCATATAAAAACCGCAAAACTGAAAATTTGTATGTACCCCCGCATGGACTTAACGAACCTCCATACATTTTGGTGAAAATCCATCCACATCCTGCGAAGTAGTTACACGGTCATACACCAGACAGTGCTATTATATTTATATAGATTCATTTGTATCGCCTTAATAGAATATAATTTATTTTAGATGAATGTTTGCATATTAATCTTGAGTAACACTTTTATAATACGTATTTATACAAAAATTAAATGATGATGCTTAATAATTAAAGAAATAGAATGAAATTTCCTATAGAGTTACTTGTTCATTTCCCCGAAAGGGACTCGAAGTCCGCCTGAAGGGGTCGCCTGTTTTATCCATTCGCACCATACAATAGTGTGTTGTCTGTCAATCCGTCAGTAGACACTAAAATGACGTCATATAAGCGATATTTAACGTTGCAATGTGTACTGTCGTTACGTCATGCGCATGTCATGAATCATGAGAAGAATTATGCACTCTGTAGGCTACAACACAGACTGACATATGAACTTCAAAAGCAAGAAATTTAAATATTTGTTACTCTTAACTTTGGTGTTATTTACTCTTGAAACAGAACACTTTCAGGGACCCTGCGAAAGTGCCTCTAGTAGCCATCCTTAATTTTAAATTGGTAGAGTAGAGATAACGCAGCTAATTAACAGCTCCCTCGGTTAACCCTTGGGCTACACTTGTGTGTCCGAGTGGTGGGATTTCACTTTAGTACTTAATGCTTATTAAATGCCCCAAAGTGCTGAGCGCATGTTTTGCAGGAGCAAGATATACACCATGAAACCTTGTATTTCGAGTCCGCTCAAGCTAGCTATCAGGCCAGACCTTCTGTCCTGTAGTGTAAAGAATGCGTGACGAAATTCGCAATATGTAGAGTAATGAGTTAAACCTAGAAGTGCATGACAAAATCATTACACTGTGTTCTGCTACTAAAGCACTATTTGATCACAGCATATTTCAGTGCTACTAGTAAGTACATATTGAATTATTTTATTTAATAACTCTTGGTCATCTGCAGCTCAAGAAGGAATTATCTCGTGTTTTAAACAGAAACCCCATCAGCATGCAGTGAAACTATGGCTTATGAAATTATGAAGGAAAACTAAATACAATATGTAAAATATAAACTAAACCAGGAGTTGTATGTTGTATAATGAAAAGAAGAATGTTACATGTAGATATACCTAAATGGCATGAATAGCAACTTAGCGATTTATATGGCTATTTTAACGTTTGCCGATTGATAAGCATGCACGACAGCATTCTTTTAGAAGCATATATAGGATTACTTATTAAGATCATATGGAAGCTTATGTAATTGTCTTTTAAATTGCTTGGATCTCGTAGAAAAACTTTAATATATACGAAATGTTGCATGTTATGAAATAAAAAATCCATTATTCTTTTTAATTCGTCTGTTTTCTATGCCTCACTCCTTTTATATTTCACACTATGCAGTTGATATAAAGTTTAATTTAAGACTTTATGGATCATATGTATAATATAAATTAAATCAGTTGTTGTTTGTTTGATAAAAAACAATAATATGTAATTTGAACAACTTCAGGAATTTAAAACAATATTTGCATGTTGGTGAGCCCCAGGAGCACAGCGGTATGTCCGCAG
>NW_013665792.1:609187-625816 GCF_000517525.1 Limulus polyphemus | reverse complement strand
GTAGCTAAGAAGTTTAGAGGTGATCAGACAGTGTAGCTAAGAAGTTTAGAGATTATCAGACAGTGTAGCTAAGAAGTTTAGAGGTTATTAGACAATGTAGCTAAGAAGTTTAAAGGTTATCAGACAGTGTAGCTAAGAAGTTTAGATGTTATCAGACAGTGTAGCTAAGAAGTTTAGAGGTTATCAGACAGTGTAGCTAAGAAGTTTAGATGTTATCAGACAGTGTAGCTAAGAAGTTTAGAGGTTATCAGACAGTATAGCTAAGAATTTATAGGTTAGACACTGTAGCTAGAATTAGTATATGAGATTGGTTCACTGTATTGGAATATATATATATATATAAACTATTAAAAATGAAACATATTTGGTATTATTTGAAAACATATTACACATCATAATTGGCCGTACTTTTTACAGAGT
Organism: Limulus polyphemus; assembly: GCF_000517525.1. Lineage (NCBI taxonomy): Eukaryota > Metazoa > Arthropoda > Merostomata > Xiphosura > Limulidae > Limulus > Limulus polyphemus. Next base: position 625,396 of record NW_013665792.1, on the reverse strand, counting down.
GAAATATTTTTCATATTTCCAGCAATACTACTTCATTGTCAACACAAAGTACTAAATTTAGCTACAAGGTTAGCTATCCTCACACCCTCTTTCGCACTGAAAAAGCATCAAAGTGTTTGTATAAGTAAAATATGTACAATAGAATATTATTGTGTTTTATTTAGTTATGCTCATATCACCTTTTTTTCTGAAAAGGGCAAGTTGTTACACTTTTTTCATAAATTTCTATCATTCTTTTCTAACCGCAACTTAGTTATCTGCAATAACTTTGTTTAACATCAGGAGAAGTAATTGAAATATATTATAACTTTTTCTTATGTACCCCAATGGCACAGCGGTCTGTCTGCGGATTTACACCACTAGAAACCGGGTTTCGATACCCGTGGTGGGCAGAGCACAGATAGCCCATTTTGTAGCTTTGTGCTTACTTTCAAACAAACAAACGTTTCTTATGTATTTTCTTCTTTTTGTCAGACTATACTTCCAAATGCATACAAGAATTTGAAATCGTGTGACTTCCAAGTAGCAGAATATTTGTCCAGGTTTGTAACTGTTTATTGTCCTTAATAAATTGAAAAGCATATGGCAGAGATATGCAACACAAGCACGTTGCTTTTATTCGTTAGCAATTTTTCGCAGCAATGTGTAGAGTTTTATGAATGCATTAAATTTCGTTATAAATCAGCTTAATGATTTATGTTTATTCTAAGTTTCGTAAAATACAATTCGTGCAGTAAAGATCTATCAGCGAATGAATGCAGTTCAATAAAGATATTTTTATGAAGTTTACACATTTCACGCAAATATTTTATTTTATAAATCATAATGCGTAGTGATAAGCATTTTCTATTAAAATTCAATAAATATATGACAGCAAGTGTAAATACTCTTCTTGGGTAAAGAATAAATGTCTTCAACTTTACATACAGTATCCTGTATAGATACTTTATGCATAAATCATTTAAATAATATCAGAAGACTTAGTATTTTTTCGTTTCTATCTTAAACTTAGATAAATGGAAACGTTATTTTTCTTCGCCTTTTTAAAATTCAAACCGACTCATTTTGTTGGTTCTTACAAATAACTCCTTTAAACTATGAGTGACTGTGAGGAGCCATGAAGCTATCGGGGACTGTAAGGAACCACTTAAACCATCAGGGACTGTAAGGAACCACTAAGCTATCAGTGACTGTAAGGATTCACTAAGCTATCGGGGACTGTAAGGAGCCACTTAAACCATCAGGGACTGTAAGGAACCACTAAGCTATCAGAAACTGTAAGAAGCCACTAAGCTATCAGGGACTGTAAAGAGTCACTAAGATATCAGGGACTGTAAGGAGTCACATAGCTATCAGCGACTGTAAGGAGAAGAACGAGGAACAATTCTCATTCTTTATCTCAATCCCTATCATTTTAGAAAAAAAAAAAGTAATGTGATTTAGATCACCAGATGACATCCCAACTGTTCTGTTTTTTTTTAATCTAAGCTAATCACAGAGTGCATTTTAAATCTAACACTTATTTTACTTTAGCATATAAACGTAAATATATTCTAGTTTTTTATTGTTAATATTATGAATAACATCATTTAATGGAAAACGCATAAATTACCGAGTAAATAGCTCTAGAAAATTCACAACGTAACAATATATGATTACAAGCAAGAGATTATTCAATAAACGAGCATTCAAGGTCGATGGTTAAGTATACAGAAAGAAAATCAGTTTTGTCGTACACTGATAAGATTTTTGTGGTTCAAAAACCCATACACTGTTGTTTATTTCTGAAGCCATTAAGACCAGGTAAGGGAACTTGTAAGGTTTCGTAAGGGTCTAATCTGATCATCTACAGGGACTGTCATCATCTCTTACAACATGCTTGAATAGTTTGATGCTTATAGGAAATAAGAACTGAACAACAGACTTCGTAAAACACTTCGTAGCTTAAATGTATAATTGTTTCGCAAAATCATTTTTTCAGTAATTTATTATAAAAATGTTTGGCACAAAAATACATCTGAGCATCGGCAATATTATTTAAGTATTTGACAGCGTTCAAAAAAAGATTAGATCCAAAGTTAGGGCCTACGTCTAACTAAGATATTGAGTGTGAATAAAAATTTATTATTTACATTTCGAGACGCAAAATGAATTTACTTTTTAGTTGTTGTTTATCAAAAACGTTTTGGTTACTTTCTCAAATTAGAATTTTGATGGATTCTGTAAACGTTTTTCTCGTGAAAAATCGGTTATAATATCCTTTTTTTATTTCTGATCTATTTATTTGAATAATTTGTGACGCGATCTAGCAGTGAATTTCTAGGCTTATATCCTGATATGATTTTAATTAAATATTATAGTCAATATTCTTCATTATATAAGCTCAAGTCGTGTGGATCATTTTTTCAGTAATTTATTACAAAACTCTTTGGCACAGAAATACATCTGAGCATCGGCAATATTATTTAAGTATTTGACAACGTTCAAAAAAGATAAGATCCAAAGTTAAGGCCTACGTATAACTAAGATATTGAGTGTGAACAAAAATTTATTATATAAATTTTGAGTGGCAAAATGATTTTATTTTTTAGACTTTCATTAAGAAGATCCAGGATCAAATCCTGACCACAACAAAATAGAAAATAGTCCTTCTTAAGACTTCCCTGAAAACAATATCAGATTAATAGCCGAAACATAGGGAAATAAAACAAATTCATAAGTAGTATCTAATTAAAAGCCTCCCAGTGGTACAGCTGCATGTCTGCGGACTTACAACGCTAGAAACCGGGTTTTGATACCCGTGGTGGGCAGAGCACAGATAGCCCATTGTGTAGCTTTGTGCTAAACTTCAAAAACAACAACAAATTTGGCGGCCGAACTGGTTGCTACACTTGTAGCACTGATTATAATTTCACAGCATGTATTTGTTCTCTATGGCTTATTACACTTTTTATAAAGCAGCCGAGATAGCTCAGTTGGGAGAGCGTTAGACTGAAGATCTAAAGGTCCCTGGTTCGATCCCGGGTCTCGGCGAGTTATATATATTTTTTTCACAGCAATTTTAAAGTACCAAAGTTGTGTATAATTTATTATTAGTAAATCCAGTGTTTGGTTAAAAAAAATAATTCTTTGCTGTTAAACGTGAAAAGTTCACTTGTAAAAGTGAAGAATTATAACCCGTTAATTTCATAAGATATTTATTTGTTTCTGGATCCAGTAATACGAGTTTTGTTTGTAATTAAGCACAAAGCTATTCAATGGGCTATCTGTGTTCTGCCCACCACGGGTATCGAAGCCCGGTTTCTAGCTTTGTAAGTCTGCAGACATGCCGCTGTGCCACTAGAGGGGCCTAATCATACGAATGCACCTGCCTATTTAGAGACATTTAGTTTTCTAGTGAAAAATAAAACAATATAGTCGTTTACTCAATTCTAGGTTGTTAGCTTTTGAAACCTCAAATTTTTTATTTCTCCCCCTCTCTTTATAATTCGGCATCAAAAATGGCAATTCTTTCTTTTTTCATGCGTGCAAAATATAATAGGAAGCTTCGTGCAAGTATGTTCTTAGTTGCTTACATACATTTCTACAAAATAAATATAATTTATGACTATGATAAGCTAGTATAAAATATTCATGTATTGTGTAAAATTTTAGCACCAAGAACTAAATTTAGTAATATTTAAATAATGGTTTTGTATTATAATACTAGTATTACATTCAAGTGGAAAATTTCATTACGTCATTCCTTTTTCGCTTTCTAAATAAAATAATATAAGCAAAAAGAAAACTACCAATCTAGCGTTATATTTCGCGAAAACTAGTATTAATATTACTCGAAATAAAAAGTACTAACAATGATGGTTTTGTTTGTTTGTAGTTATGCACAAAGCCACTGGGGGGGGGGGTGCAACAATGATAGAAAATCGTTAAGTAGTGTAAAATAAAAAATATGTAAAAGAGACGTCAAGAACTACAATAAACTAAAAAGTTACAGTTCTTATTGTCCTAATGAATATGATCCAAACCATTTTCTTGTTTTATACGTATTTAGTTATTCATGTAAAAATAACTATGTTATTTCTGGCTTGTGTCCAAAGTATAAGCGGTAATCATTTTAGTTAACTACTGTTTACAGTTTATAAAACCACAGTAAAGTCTCATACGTTCGATTCCCCGCGATGAACAGAGAGCAGATAGCCCACTGTGTAAGTTTGAGCTTTAAACAAGAACAACAATAATAGGTCGGCAAACAACGATTTATATACATACGGAAGAGTTTTATTGACAGTGGAACATATTACATGTTTCGACAGAACATTGGTCTGACTTATTCAGATCATCATATCTATTTTCCTACGTATTATTATATTAGCATAATACGCTTCATTAGTGAAATAAGAGAACAACAACAACACAAATTAACGAAATAAACCATATAAATTAAAAATAACTATGAAACGCGTATCGCCATCTGTTGAGCACTTTAACGTTACAATTATTATTATTTAAGTTTAAGAAGTAACTTACCTTTAAGCCGATGTTTGAAGTCACAATTTATTATGAATCGATTAATGAAGTTATATTTTCGCCCTACAAACACTAGTAAAGTATGTGGGTGGTAATTTAGATAATGTAAATACACGGTGAATATTCTGCTTTATACCTGCATTTCGTCTGTTGATAAGCTTGTTTGAAGTTAAGCACAAAGTTATACAATGGGCTATCTCTGCTCCGCCCACCACGGGTATTGAAACCCGCTTTCTAACGTTCTAAGTCCACTGGGGGCCTGTTGATAAGCAGCGTTTAAGTGAACAGCAAGCAGCGAAATATAAAATACTAAAAACACGATTTTATAAGAATATATATTACATTATAACAAGAATTTTGAAATACATTATAAGATATTTTGTTCTTAATGTGAACTGCACCCAAATATATGACGTCTTGTGATATGTGTTCAAAATTTGCTTACCTACTTTTTACATTAAGATAAAAAAAACTGACTTTCAGGATTAACGAAGACTTTTAATTTTAGGTAATTTTATCATGTTCAAGTTTATTGTTGTCTATCGAGTTAGATTTTGTTATGGGACGAAGAGCACCCAGTGGGCGTCAAGAGAGAAGATACTGAAACAAAGGAAGGTCACGTTCGAGTTAAAGTAAAAGAAAGTTACAGGAGCTTTTAATCTATTTCGAAAGTACAGTCTGTTAATGTGAGCACCTACGCAATCAACGCAAATCAACCAGAAGGAGTTTGTATTTTAAACATTAGACACTTACTGCTGCGCTATAGCTCGTCCACCCTATACCATCTTCTTCGCCTCATTATTATTCTCTTGACCTTGTTAGTCGGAGTCGATCTTATCGGAGGTGAATACAGGGAGTTTTCCTGGAGTTTAATTGATGAATGACACATTGTTTTAAAACAAGTGTTTGACAGCCATGTTATGAAAACCTTAATGTGTTTTACCAGTCGGGTTATCACAGGGAAAATGTTAACTCTATATCCTCCCAATAAATCGATATAACGATAGTGAGTAGACTAGAACCAAGCTTTTTCGCGTAGTACCTAAAACAAACGGGGTTTCTAAATTTCCTGAAGGATTCTGGTTACCTTTGTAAAGATTGGAAAATTTTATAATTAATTTGCTCATGCAAGAAGGTCAGACTAAAATTAATATAATTTAAGAGGAAAATCAAAGTCGTGTATGGAACTAAATGACTATGTTGTTGCAGATGATCAACAGATGGCGTAAGCGTAGTTAGACAAATTTCATGGTCAAAATATTTCATGTTAACAAAATCGCTTTTGTAAAGGAATGTCTGCTGTGGAATAAGCATATTTCGTAAAGTTTGAATTATTAGTACGTAAGATCCTATGGAAGAAGAGAAAGAAGTGATTCTGAAATAAAACAATGTGATTTGAAAATACACATGATAAAAGATGTCAGAGAATACTTAGCCGTATGTAATTATAAAGATTGTTACTTCAACTGACAAGCAAAATGACCACACAAATGATATACAGTTACTGTACGTTTCACGTGCTACTCAGGCGTTAGAGTAGAGGACACATATCTCAAAGATTTTCAAAAGCCATTCAAAAACTATTTCAGAAGCTTGATGGTATACTCGATTTACTAACCACCTTAATACGTCGGATATATTTCTTTGTTGTTGTTTTTTCGTTCATCATTAAAACTGCAATATGGGGTTGGTGATGTTTGTACAACGATAACTATACTGATTTATTAATTAGTAAGATTCAAATCCAAGGCCCGGCATGGCAAGGTGGTTAGGGCGCTTAACTCGCAATCTGAGGGTCGCGGATCCGAATCCCCGTCCCACCAAACATGCTCGCCCTTTCAGCCGTGGAGGTGTTATAATGTTTGGTCAATCCCACTATTCGTTGGTAAAAGAGTAGCCCAAGAATTGGCGGTGGGTGGTGATGACTAGCTGCCTTCCATCTAGTCTTTCACTGCTAAATTAGGGACGGCTAGCGCAGATAGTCCTCGTGTACCTTTACGCGAAATTCAAACAAACGAAACAAATCAAATTGCTGGTATGTACTGTCTTGAATATTAAATATCTGCAAAGTGAGATGAATGCCCTCTGTTACACGAGAATGAGACTATATCGAGTAATGATTGTTTGTTTTAAAATTTCGCGTTAAGCTACAACAGCCATCAGCAAGAGCCGTCCTAAATTTTAACTGATACACTTGAGGGAAGTCAGCTAGTTAATATCGCCTACCACTAACTTTTTGGTTACTCTTATATAGCCCAATCACCCCCGAAAGTGCAAAGCACCATTTTGCAGTGACGGGTTGCGAACCACAGATTTTCTGGTTCCAATTTGTGACATAATAACCACTAGGCCATGCTCGGCTTTAGTTGTTTATGATTAGTATTTATTATGGCACGACTAATTTTGATTTTATTTAGCTAGCCGGAACATTTTCACATTTGGTTATTGATTATAACCTGCATCAACAAACTGAGGGGTATTTAACTTTAAAAAAAATGAGGATCTATATAGGCGAATAATTTCTAAAATGAAGGAAAGGCCAGTCCAGGTTATCTTAACCACTGACTAGGACCGTTGTTTATAGAGTTCAGTACTTGCTTAATGGCATGTTACATTTGAAGTTGACACAGGAAAATAGGGCTAGTTTAATAATCTATTTCCTCTGTTTACGATTGCATAAGCTATAGAGAATCATCATATTCTAAGATAAAAAGTGCGCGATTCCGAAAAGATGAGAATTTCCACTATTAAAGGTTAAAATCTAGAACAAATAAAAATTCACACTTCTGCTGTATATGTATAAGTGTGAATTTATCAAACGAATGGAAAGTCATGTAAGTTATATGTAAAAGTAAAATAAATACAACTGTTAATAAAATCACTTATATTAAAGTAGTTTTGTGATTACTCTAATATACTTTTTCAGAAGGCATCTTCAAAATGCATAGATATACATCTAAGCTTGCTTATATGAAGAATGGTTTCTTAAAAACATAAATATTTAATACTTCATAATTCGTTTTTATTTGTTTGTTTTCTCCTAATTTCTCATTTTCTAGGATACAGAAATTTTAATCACGTTTCCAGATATTCTTACCTTATTTTATTAGCACTAACTACCTGTGCTTATATCATCTCTTGGTTAATATTCCACAAATATGTATGATGTCGGTGTTTAATTAAGACAGAAAGCGAAACTCGGGAAGCATGTATCGCAGACGTTTTGATCTGTACAACAATGTTAGTAATTTTCGTTCTATAAATTTCTGATATTTGGAAACCTTGTCAATTCAAGAAAGTAAATATATATATATGTCTTTCCGTAAATAGACGTTTCTTCATCAGTGGTGACCATCATCTTTAACTCTGTCGCTTTGGACCAAAAAAGTGTATTGGGCACGTTATGACAAACATTTCTCTTGTGACCATCATCTTTAACTCTGTCGCTTTGGACTGATACTAAAAAAGTGTATTGGGCACGTTATGACAAACATTTCTCTTTAGTTTCTGTCAAAAACCTACTACGAAATATTTATGAATGTTTCATCTTTAATTTGTTCCACAGTCATCTTATTTATCTAATATTATTATTATTTATAGCAACGATATTAAAGATATGGCTATTTTCCTTTTAAAGCTCCTCATACAAGTGAAAGGTCAGTTACAAATTAAGCTAAAGTATTTTTGGTTATAATAGTTATATTTTTATTGAGAGTTCGTTAAATATCAATCAACTAAAGAAACAAATGATCAGTAATTATGGCTAATAAGAAAGACAAAAAATAAATTTAGTGATAAATCAATGAAATATTAAATAAATGGGTGCGAGCCATCACGAAAAGAGTCGGAAAACCTGTCCAACCACGCCCGCTAAGGGTATTATCACTGTGACAAGTATGAACAGATAAAGATTAAACCACCGATCAGTTGTTCTGGTCACACGACATCATCAATCTTTTTGTCGGGTTTTTCCGTATATCAGCTCCGAATATCTAGAGCTGAGAACGTTAATGAACCTTTCTGCAAGTTTCCACGTACCAGCGAATTAACTGTATAGGAACAGGAACAATTCTTTCAAATAAATTGAGAATGACATTTGGAGGCTAAGGCCTAAGTTAAACATCACATATCAAACGAAACCTTGAATGTCGACGCGGTTCGTGTAATGCAAGCTATTTGCTTGTTAACCACAAGAAGTACTATCTGAAAGTTGTTGACTCAAAGTACTGAAACTTTAAATATATTAAGGTTGTCGAGTAGGCTGTCTTTAGTCCTCAGATCTTGAAAATGTCTCTTACATTTGATATAGATCTAGTGAGCGGCAATACTTAACAACCAGCAAGTTTGAAGATCACAAGACCACCATGATGAATGATGCATACTGCAAAATGTACTTTTGATTTATTTAACACGTCATAACATATAAATTAAAACTAACCTTAGCAAATGCTAGTCGAAATTAAAGCGTAAAAAAACAATGAGATATGGAATATGCTCACACTTTAAATAGAATAAAATAATCTTTATTTTCATGACACGTACCATTTTCTTAATTACGAATATGAATAATGGATATGAAGCATTTGATGCAGAAACTGAGTAATTTTTTTATCATACTTCCTGTTCACAATGTTTTAAAAAGAAATAGTTACATTTCTTTATAGATTCGGGTAAATACTTTCTTGTGACTGAAGCAAACATGTTAACATGTTCAGTTATGGTATCCGATTGACAGTAACGATCGCCACCTCTTGACTGTCCTTTTACAAAGGAGTAGTGGAAAGTTTGTTTGTAGTTAATCACAAAGCTACACAGTGGGCTATCTGTGCTCTGCCCACCAAGCGTATCAAAACCCGGTTTCTAGCGGTGTAAGTCAGCAGACATACTGATTTACCACTCTCATGGCTGAAAGGGTAAACATTTCGGTCCCACAACCCGCAGATTATAAGTCGAGTGTCCTAATCATCAGGCTGTGCAAAACCGGAAGTAATGGTGTTTTGCTTGTATATTTGTTTCATAATTATGCAATTCTTAATATTTAATACAACTGGTTTTGAAGAAGATGGCTAACAGAATGGTCATATGGGGCCGTTATACTTCTTTTTTCTTCAATAGGATTGATTGAATGACTTGGAATTTTGGTAACTGATTTTGTTTGTTTGTTCGCGCAAAGCTACACGAGGGCTATCTGCGCTAGTGTAAGACTAGAGGGAAGGCAGCTAGTTATCACCACCAACCGCCAACTCCTTTACGATCGAATAGTGGGATTGACCGTAAAATTATAACGCCTCCACGGCTGAAAGGGCGAGCATGTTTGGTGGGACGGGGATTCGAACCCGCAGATTACGAGCCGAGCGCCTTAACCACCTGACCATGCCGGGCCCTTCCAACGTTTCCCTTTAAATAAATGATTAGAATGTAGAGATGTACAAACAAGTGAAAATGAAAGCAAATTAAATGAAAGTTAAGTTTTAACCGAAGCTTGAAATTATCTTATATATTTCTTCCTTGGCTTGACCATTATAATCAGATTTTAGACTTTTTGAGATGTTTTAAAGGTGGAAGGCTTTCTAAGATTAGGTGTTACGTATGAACGTAAAGTTGACTAATCAACACCCAGTAATATTATTTATTTCACATTTTAACAATGTAACACTAAAACTGATTCTCATCTGTTGCGTCACCTATACTCCAGTGCCAAGAAATCTGATGCCTGATTGGACCAACCTCTTTATAGAGGTAAAAAAATCAACCGTTTTTTTCTCCCTTCACTTTGCAATTATCATCACTGTTAACGCTGTCATTATTTAAATTTTATACATTGTGTATAAGCTTGGAATATATTTTCATCCAAACAGTGGGCAGAATAGCCTCGATTGTTGACTTGTATATTTGCCTTGTGTATCTGTTACACAGAAACTGATTACCAACAGGATCAATATTTCACATCTTTTGTTATTGCCCTAAAATAATAATAATGTTTTTTGTTTCAAAGTAGAACAACTATTTCCTAAGCTCTGTTTGTTTTTTTGTTTTTTTGGTCGAGTTTAACTTCAATCTGTACACAAACTCTTAACACATATTAAAATGTTGGTCTTAGTAGTTGGTTTAGTTTTACCTGAGAATTCCACATTGTCACAGGGACAGTGGTTTTGACGACAGCTTTTCATTAACGCTGTTCTCGTGTAGGTTAAACGATAATTTCAATCACTATGAAAAAGCTGACAAGTACTATAGATTTTATCACGACTTTTATGCGAGAGTTTAATTGAATAGAGTAATCAATTTAGATTTTGCGACAACATAACTACTTCGTGTTATTCCTTGCAGGATAGATTTTAAGGCTATGGAATTACACCAACATAACTACTTCGTGTTACTCCTTGCAGGATAGATTTTAAGGCTATGGAATTACACAGATTTTACATTTACAAGATTATTAAAAGTTAACAATACATAATTGAATTTCTTTTAATTTATAAATATTTACTTTATGAGCATACGTAAAAGAAACAGTTGTAATATTACTAAAATAAACTGAATTTATGTATTAAGTGTAAAAAAATGATATTGCACATGCATTAATTCCCTAATAGTTGATGGTTCGATAAATTAAGATACAAAATATTAAATTTAACAGAACTATATAAAACAAATATATAAAGTTACTTTCAAATATGTGTGTGTATATATATACAAATATAAGAATGTGTGAAAGTAAATAATCTGAAAACCAAAAGAGTTAGACAAGTAACTTTTGCATTATATTATTATATGAGCAACCATCTTTCCACAACTGACTGCAAATAATGGAAGGTGGTAAAGATGTGGGACGTTGTGGGCTTGAGCTCTTATAATTTCTTTTTTTTCCCTTTCTCTTTATGCAAATTGTGAATCTGGCGAAAATAAGCTAGATCTGATAGCCGGAGTATCTTATTCTGTAGATACCTCTAAAGATAAAGACATATTTAATAATATTTCACGTTGCTTGTATCTTGATGTTACTTCTTTGTCCATGCTGCTGCGATTTTGTGTTTCTTTTACATAGTCTGATGCTTAATATACATATATATACATTCATACATACACTTATCGTACAACAATAATGCCAACGTTGTAATTCAGCAAGCATTGCTGTATTTAAATTGTATACAAAACAAGAGAAAGGGAAAACTCATTTAATTTTCACAAATGAAATATTTGACATTTATTTAATGTTAAACTACTGAATAAAAGGGAGGACATCGCAGTTTCATGTAAAATTCTTTTTCATTTACAAACACTGACTTACAACCTCGTACAGCAGTTTACTCTTGAAGCTATCAGTAGGTAAGCCAGTGTTGTAGGTTATTATGATAATTACATCAACATTACGTTTTATAGTTGCCGGGCTATCACTTCAAAGTTGATATTCTCTGATAATAACGCAATGGATATACCTATAAAGATTTTGTAATGATTACCTTCTTACAGGAGAATTCATATACAAATATGTATATCTTGAATTGTTTATATGACAGAAAATGAGCATATTTTTACAGTCGTATAATTTATAGTCCTCAGTGAATTTTGTGAAACGTATTTATGTGGCTGTGTAATAATACTCTTTGTCTATGAATTAACTTAAGTCTGCAAAAACATGAAGTATAAGGCCTTGGGTGATTTTTACTTCTGTTGTTAGCCGAACTGAAATGAAAATTTCCTGATTAAACTTGTGCTAAGGTAACCTATATATATATACATAGGGAATGAAATAACATAAATACGTAACATTATTAATTTACTTTTTTTTTCTATTTTTGAACGAGTTTTTATAGGTTTGCGATTAGATATAACCTTTACTGGAATCCCACATTTAATGTTTTTTCGGTATCATCGAATATATTTTTGGACATTAGCTAAACACAAAAATTATTTGTTGAAAATCTTTATCACTTAAAATAAAGTTTTTTAAAGAAAAATACTTAAAATTATTTCAACATCAGAAACTGATTTATTAACTAATATTTCTTTTATTTTTAACTACATAAATAATAAGTGGTAAATTAAAATTTTAACTTTGATTTCTTAAAGACACACACACAATACAAAACGTTGCTCTAATTTCTTTATTGCAACGTTTAAATGAAACTGTAATGTTCTTATACACTAATGTATATAATACGAAACAATAGAACAACCTATATTGAAACTAACAACATAATACTCCAGTACGTTAGGATTCACACTTACTAGTGAGCACATCATTATTCATGCTTTTCTCCTCGCCCTAGCATTGAATTTTCTTTCTTAAGTCAACAGTTTTCCTGGACAAATTGCTATAATTTCATATATATCTCCCCTATTATTATTATTTTAGCCTGGATCACAATTTATACTGCCACCTATAGTATACACTAATATACACACAGCTAATAAAGGGCAATTTAAGCAATTACAGCAAAAGAACTTATGCTGTAAAAGTTGACAAACTGCTTGGCTGTTGTGCTGGTTTAACAGTGTGGTTATCTGTGGCTTGAGAAGCCCGTACCAATAGATTTAGCTACAACAAATAACTAATACTAAATTAAACAGAATGATAAGCAATATTTTAAGATTTATACTGGTCCGTGTCATTTCCTATACTGTGTTAGAACACTTTTGTTTTTTACTGTATGTCTGCTAGTGCGGACCTAACAGACCCACGGGTGTAATTTTATATGTTCACACAACTCTCAGAGTCTCTCATTCAAGCGACTTTCAGTGTTCACCACAGACTCAACCTGAGTATTCAGAAAATAAAGGTACCTTGGTTCTAAGTTTATGGACTTACAACGCTAAAATCTGTGACTCGATTCTCCGTAGTGGATACAGCAAATAGCCCAATGCGGCTTTGCTCTAAAACAAACAAACAAAATGTAAGGGTTGCAAATCTCTATCAGCATAATGAAATATCAGATTGCTTAGCAATAATCACATTGTTCTATGATTATGTCTAATAACTGCATCTTCCTTGTAGTAGCAAACTAACACTGGCTACTCCACAAAAATACTGCATTTGTTTCCACTACATATCATTAACTGCAGCTGTCCTAGCTGTAGTGGTCCAACTCAGTACACAGAAATACTACATCTCTCCATTAAGTAGCTCAGAAAATATGGCTTACCATGTCCTTTCAGCTGTTGGTTTTTATTCTATAATCATTTTATAATGATAACTCACTCAACAGCTTGGAATGTAAGTGTTAGAACTTATTAGAACAACTGCTGCCCATAGCACTATCCTAACTGCTGATTGGCTTCGATCTTAATATTTCTGAACACGAGGTGAATGTTGGTGGAATGGACAATTGCCTAAACACAGAAACTGTTCTATAATTGGCTCACTTTGAGTTAACTTTCCTGATAAGCCAGAAAGGTGTGGACAAAGTCTTCCCCTTCATCATTAAGGCCAAAATCATACGGCATAGTGCTCTCATTATCATTTGATTCGTTAATCTCCCCAATCTCTGGATCCTGTACCAATCAGTACATGAGAGATTCGTAATTTAAATATGGGTTTAACTTTTCAAAATGCTTTCATAAACTACATGACTGCTATAGCTTATAGTTTGAAAGATTTAGCTATCTAAGGATGTGATAAAAATCAGTCTAACCAGAATTGAGCTGCTTATGTACCAAACTCATATACAATCTTTGGATTTAAACTCCCTTTCCTTTTCTGTCTTGTAGTGACATCTCTTTTAATGTATGGTTGCTTTACTCATCTATTTATATGTAAATTTACGTGCTTTAAGAATTGTAAATTTTATACATTACATATCCTTGCATGCATCACATCCACAGGATGTTTGACGAACAACAAATTGAGCGTTGCACTGTTGACCTATATATCGTATGACTGACGTGTAGCAAGTGTTTATCCCAGTCAGTTCACTCAAGGATCAAGCACTATGCAAGCATATACTTAACTATGTAGATATCCAATTCAGCCAAACCATTAGATTGGTAATGGTACAGTGAAATAAACATCTTCATAACACTTAACAGCTACACAACTTTTGTTAACAACTGGCTATTAAAGTTAGTTTTTGATCCATGAGGGTCTCTTCAGTTGCTCTAAACCATGATATTTACAATTTTGTTAAATAACACTAAACAATCTTGCATATCCAGCATAAATCATCTACTTATAACTGTTACTTTTTACCTTTTGTTTTGGCATGTATATAATTGTGACACAGTTATTTATGACAATCATTACAAGGGTTATTCCTGGCTATGTTCTGTGTACAAAGACGCTAATTAAATTCAGAAATGTCTGCGTGCAAATTTAGAAAGAAAAACAAACAAACTTGGTGGAAAAACATGTTTGTATGCTAATCATGGAAGGGTAAAACATTAGCAGTTTTCAGCCGCCATGTTCATAATATGACTAAAAATTTGTTCCCAGCGAACATAAGTTAGTTATAAAACATATTTGATTGCACTTGGATGTAAGAGAAAGTTGTCCGACCTCACCATATATCTCAGCAAGAAAGTTTAAATGAATTTAGTGGACCAAATTGATGTTTAATAACAAAGTTATGAATAATGCATGCTAAACAAATACTTTGGTCTAGAATATTTATAAATATATTGTGTGCGTATAAAATAAAAGTACTTGTATTAATTAACATATAATTGGTAAGATTCTTCTCACTTACGACTAATTGAGGGTGCTGACATCTAGCATCATAAATTGGTACCTGGAACGGACTAATTATTTCAATATTATGAGCTCCCAAGTGGCTCAGCGATAAGTCTGTGGGGTTATAAAACTAAAAACCAGGATTCGATACCCGTAGTTGCCATTGAAAAGATAACCCATTGTGTTGTTTTATGTTCAATGACAAATAAAAAAGAGAAAAATGAAAATTTTGTAATATTGATAGAATAAATAATTAGAAATAAATGCTGGCATTTTCAATCGTTTGCTTCGTTTAAGTTTGTTTGTTTGAAATTAAGCACAAATACATTGCCCACCACGGGTATCGAAAACCGGTTTCTAACGTTGTAAGTCCGCAGACATACCGCTGTGCCACAGAGGGGCGCTTCTTTTAATTGTTTGTTTGTTTATTTGAAGTTAAGCACAAAGCTACACAATGGGCTATCTGCCCACCACGGGTATCGAAACCCGGTTTCTAGCGTTGTAAGTCCGCAGACATACCGCTGTGCCACTGGAGGGTGCTTTTTTTAAGTGAAAGTGGATACTTAATTCATTGTTATTTATGTTATTCTAATAAAATCAAGGTATTATTAGTATTTGATCATCGTGAGTTCTGTTTTGTTTTGTGTTTATGTGTCTAACTAGCTTATATTTCCTTAAATTTGGTCTTCAAGAAATTAATGTCACGTTTTGGAACACTTTCATTAACCACCCCCAAAAAACGTACATCACATATAATAGTTAAACGAACCACCCAGACGTCACGTCAGTGTAGCCTATATAATGTGTAAAGTGTAGTATACTCTAATCCCTTATAGTGATGGTACACGACGAGATACACATTTAGCATGTAATACTGTTTGAATACAAGAAGGGAAACAACGTCTCTGTAGCCACAAAGAATATCAAAGAAGTTTATGAAAATGTTTTAAACGTTCGTAAACGTCAACGATGGTTCAGCAAATTTCGTTCAGGTGACTTTAGCCTTAAAAACT
>NW_013665792.1:592409-608212 GCF_000517525.1 Limulus polyphemus | reverse complement strand
TTAATAAATGTTTTGTTTTGATATAAAAGTCGTTCGGGTTCTTTCATCTAAAAAAAAGCGACAATAATTTCTTGACGGCCTAATATTGTGTGTGTGTGTGTGTGTGTGAAAAATTAATTTATTTTTTACTTAAAAACTAATTCAGCTCTTTAAAGTTCAAAACTTAACTTTCAATTATGTTAGCACATTAAAACTTTGCGAGTTTGACTATTGTTCTCGGTATATTTTGTTATCATCGGAACCACGCGGATATGTTAAAAAAGAATCAACTTAGTTTTGTTTTGTTTTTAACTTGCACCACTCATACAGGTATAATTATCGTACTTTAAACCATATGAAACGCCACTGACCAAGAATTTTCTCCTTGGTAAAGCTGGGCTAATGAGAGCTGACGTAACTTGAAACTGCAGCACTCAAGAAGATGGTGCACGTGTTGTTAGCTTCACTTAGCGACGTAAGATCGTTAACATCATTAATATTTGACTTGTAGCTCCGTGGTCAGGAGATAACACATAGCTGTAGAAAAATAGTCCCCTGTGATCTAAAATGTGCTGGATAGCTAAGAGTTCTATTATCCTAATTCATATAATCACTTCTGGTAAAAAATCTAAACTGTATTACTTGAGTCTAAAAACACAAGCGATAGAAATTCTTTAGCCATTGTAGATATCAAAGTAGAGGATTACCTGTCCACTTTTGAAAGTAATCGTAGTATGCAACCGTGAATAGTAGTTATGGTGTTTTCTATGGTTTATGGTTTCTACATATAATTGTCTCGCATGACATTGAATTGCTAGCCACAGACTCGAAAGATTCCCAACTTCTTTAGCGAGCGCCTGTGATAGTTATTTTATATAAACCGTGTAAAGTTTGATTTGTCATGTTATTATGCACTGTCTTGTATGAATAGATGTTTGTAATGATTCGTCTAAACAGCTTTGTTTTAAGCATAATTTGAACTTAATGGCATCAAATACTACCCAAATAATGTTTGGCTGCTACATCTAATGGCATAGTCGTGAGCAAATAGTCGCAAACAACATGAATTATATCTGGTAAGCCTAACACCTCAATAACATTATCTTTCTATAATAATTTAGTCGTTCGACTAAACCTACACATCAAAACAATATGTACTGTTTTCGTCCTAGGTGTGTCTTTATCTGAATTGTTATACATATTAGCAAGTAGAGTTCTTAGCCATAATGATGCGAGGTTTCAATGACACTAAAGAGCAGCTTAAGAAGAACAACAACTTTGATTGGAGAAGGAAGAGGAAAAACACATATTTTTAATCTTCTGTAGCCATACTTTATTTGACACCGTCTAATTGTTCTTGTTTTAGCGAAAAGCTGCACACTAAGCTCTGAATGCATGGGATCAAACCACAAATCATAGCCTTATCCAGTATTTGTGTTATTGGTCTGAGCATCCTGAAGTAGTTATCGTGACCACCTAAGTTGATCGACATCCTGATTCATCAGCTTGCTTAACCCTTGACAGATTATATCAACCTTCATTGGAATCCTAAGATTCATAGCGCCTACAGCCATAATCACTGCAATACTTGCTTGACAATGCAAAAGTACATGACATGCTACAGCATAACAGTTTTAAATGGACGGGGATTTCAATCTCCAAATAATCTTGTTTGGAATGAAAAAATGTATTCAGTTGTAGAAGTACAGTGACTCTTTCAGTCGAAAACATTAACCAATTAAAACAATTTGTATGTTTGTTTTTAACACAAAGCCATACAATGAACCATTTGTGCTGTGCCAACCTCTGGGATCGACCTCCGAGTCATAGCGTTATAAACACTCAAACTTACCGTTAAGCCACCGTGGAGCTATTAAAACAAGTCTTAGCTCGTCAAAAAACAACACAGTAGTATCAAGCCCACCATCTGTTTTGCAAAAAAGAAAGTAAAAGAAGAAACAGTTGTTTAATATGAGTATTTATTCTCATGTGGCAGTGGAGACAATATTTTCAACCAATTACACTTCAACATTTCTATATTATAAAACTTTTATTTACGGGAGCATTGACCTTCCTTTACTAATGTTGGTCGAGTTGAGTAGTGATATATTTTATGCTTATGGCGGTTAAAAATGAAAATAAATATTAGAGCTAAGCACCCTTTTTGTTCATTGGATATCGAATACACTCTGCTAACGTAGTAAGAGAACATAAATAAATGTACTTTTCAATATACGCATAGATATAAATACTGTATTGTGTAAATTAGGAGCTGGGAGCTACAACAGCGTAGTTACAAAGTTTAGTTCCATTACTGATACTTGTTTAGTTTTTTCACCATTTGCCGAATGATTTTTATGTCATATTAATTTGTTTTTCATACCCGAGAATGCGCAATTTGTCGAATGACCGTACGATTTACATTAACATAGCACTCGACTCGCAATCTGCGAGTTTGACTCCCGTCACCGAACATGCTTACTCTTTCAGGCGCTATAATGTGACGGCCAATCACATTTCTCGTTGGTGAAAAAGTAGCCCTAGAGTTTGCGGTGAGTGATGTCGACTAGCTTCCTTGCTCAAACCTATCACTTCTATACCCCTCGAGTAGCTTTGCACAAACAAACAAATATTATATTAACAGAAACGTTAATGATTATTATATACTTCACCAACGTTGAAGATGTAGCTTGTACATTTCTTCCTCCTGTAAAACTGTAAACATCACCAACTGGGGATATTATTTGTACCATATCTGATGAGTAATAAATATGATTTTAACTTTTTCTGTAAAGATTTGTATTGTGTTATTTGATTACAAAAGTAAACCTTTAGTATATTGATATCAATACCCCACAGATCTTGCCAAAGAAAAATCAAGTGTGTCTTTTGACATCAAACTTTGTATATGCTATGCAATCAAACATAAAATAACCAGAGTGTAACCATGATGAGCCGATTTTGTTTTTATAGGCAATTTTTTCTCGAGCACAAACTTGTATAAGGGGTTCCATACTGTACAATAATAATAAATGTGTCTTTATTTGTATTATTTATTGTGTATATTGTTAGAATAATGCAATTTCAGACAACGTAAAGTATTTAATAATTTAATTGCATTCTGTTATAATATTTGTAGACAAAATTCCTGAAAAAGTTCTAAGGCAAAATATCGAGTGATAACAATAGAAATCGTGTTATTTTTTATAGTATTCACAAAAGTATTTATATAAAACTAAAACCTATTTGTACCTTAAACACTCTGAATTGTTTTCAAATATCTGTAATGTGTATAATTGGAGAAATGTTTACAGTGAAATTTATAAAATTGATCGTCGAAGATAGTAAAATTTAAAAAAATTATAAATCGTGCTGCTTCACAGTATTACTTGTTAATTGAAACTCTATACAACAGAGTTTACATATCTATGAGACTCGTGAATGTAAAATGTGAACGACCAATAACCCCTTCAAACCAGCCAGAATGATAAACCCAAGACACAGGAATTACGTAGAATAAGTGAATGACTTTTTGTATATATAGATATACTGATTCACATAGTTTCTGCTGTGTGAAAATGGTGACGTAGTGGGATAAAGTTCAATAAATTTGTTAAAGGTATTAAAAATGAAAGTATATATTTTCATAAAAGTACTCTACGTATGCTAATGTGAGTAACCGTGAATAAACATGTTTCTAACTAATGTTTTATCTCCTTTATATTGGGACAGAATGATGGCTTCAGAAAGTTATATATTTCTATGTAATTAGAAAATAAAACAGGAATAGTTATTCGTCTCTACATATAAATATATATATAGTATTGAAATACTTATGGAAAAGGTAAGGGGAAAAAAGTATAAGAGGGAAATAATACAAGAATACTATCCATTGAGCGTGTAAAAATAAATCGCACAGTCACGTGCTGATAGTTTGCACCATGATTAGCTGTAATTCAACCAATTAGAAAGCGTCACAAAAGTACAAAGCATATAAAAGAACAAGCAGCCTTACTTTGTACAGTAGCGATAATTTAATGTAGCCATGATTCCAGAAGAGAAATATCGCTGGACAGGCATTTAGAAATCAAAATTTCAGCTTGTCTAGAATATTCCATGAGTGTTAATAATAAAAAAGGATGAAATATAAAACAGAACTTTCCCAAAGTAATGTTGAATATCCCAGGCTATATTGTTACGATACAGACGGCATTTGAGTAAGATGCACATTAACACAATTGAGTAAAATACACATTAGCACAAAGTGATCACAACCGAATATAGCTACTCGAAAAACGCTGTTTTAAGGAAGTAACCAAACCAAATGATTGAACTGGGCACAAACAGTAAACTGGGTAAAGCTGGAAATGTTCTGTTTACAGGTGAATCCGTATTCGAATTGTTTGTAATAATGAAAAACAGGTTGTTTGATGGAGAAAGGTATCATTGTCAATGTATACAAAATCTACAATGAATAATTTGGGGGGGGGGAGAGCAGTAAGAGTTTGAGGCTGCATCTCAGCCAACCAGGTGGAGATCTTCCTTCAATGATCCCAAGCATATAGCAAACGTGCTGAAATGATAAATAGAACAATGAGGAGAATGCATAAGTCCCCGATATGAACATTCTACAGGCTATATTGACTTATGTACAAACTGAAAAGGTCAAAATGCAACAATCGATTTAGCTGAATTGTAGAGCGTAACAGAGAACATTTGGAAATATATTTCACTATTATGCATTGATAGAGTGTATGACAAGATGAAAAAAAGTGTAAGTCACTGTGTAAAACAAAGGACTCACATATGAAATATCAAAACATGGTATAGATGATTAATTTTTCTTCTATTGCTTGTTTGTTTTTAGAGAAAAGCCACATTGGGCTGTGTCTACCGCGAGGAATTTAACCCCGAGTTTTAGAGTTGTAAGTCCGTAAACTTACCACTGTCCCACTAGAAGACTCACCAAATTGATCATTAGCAAAATACTATAATATCATAATAATAAGATAAAAACGTCATATTACACCAATAATTCTGATGATAAGAAATATTTGTTTAGAAAGTTAAAACAAATGTTTCACTTTTAGATTAGGCTGACTTTTTAGTATCAGTACTAACGTGCAGAAGACATTAAAAGGAAGGAGCTCATTGATAAAAAAGGGCACTTTTTGAGGGGGAAGGTGTTAGGGTAGATTGTGGGACTGTGGGTTGTCTATGGGTAGGAAGCCATGAGTAGGAAATATATCCTCTTGTACTCCTACTCAGTCAGATTTATAAACATGCCCGCTCCCCAGTGTCACAGCGGTATATCTGTAGACTTACAGCGCTAGAAACCGGGTATCAATACCCATGGTGGGCAGAGCACAGATAGCCTATTGTGCAGCTTTGTGCTGAACTACAAATAAAATTATAAACACGTTTCAAATCTAAAACCAAACAGTGAATTCTCATGTATTAACACTTAATAGCGTAACACAATTATTGTTATTATATTGTGAAGCAAGCAAAGTGTGAAATCAGGTGGGTCTTTTAGTAGTTTTTGGGCATAAGAGAAAGAAGGAAAGGGCTTGAGCCCACACAGCCACCCCTCAGTGCATTCACCGAGTATCATTTAATTATATTAAATAAATAAACTGTAGAAACAGAACTGTCGTCAAAGAAAAAATCTTTAAAATTGATTTTTTTATTATTCTATAATGGGTTATTTTTGAGAACGTTAATGTATGTTGATTAGTAGTCATCGGTTGCATTTGTTGGAAAAACAAATACCTCAATCGCTGGGTAGGACAATGAGATATTTTAAGCGGGTGAGAAAAATAAGCCATATAAAATGTAAAACAGATAATTTTGCTACCTATATTTTCTACTAATCACCGATAGGTTCTAACTTCATACAATTACATTTTTTTTTCTTTTAAGTCAGACTGCTGTATAATGAATCACCTAATCTGGAGAATAAGATAGGGTTGTGTCATTTCTTCCTAAGAAACCAGCGTAATCACACGCTCGAATCACTCATTAGAATGAATTATGTTGGACGACAGAAGGTAGATTTATCTGTTCTTCCTGGTGCTGATAATGTCCTCACGGGATTTCCCGCCAGAATTTTTTTAGTTCCTGAGATAACGTAAATAGTTACTTGAAATACAACAGTTTTTGATGCTCATTTGGATGTTAGTTTTATTTCACTGAGCTATATAAAACTGATCACTGAGTTAATTCATCTCTGTTAGCAATGTGGGCTTTATACAATTAAGAATTTGGGCACGACTCTTCAAAATGCGAAAATCTAATTTTTTGCTTCAACACCTCATTAGAAGAAGCATCTGTTTTTGTAACTAACTGCTAAATAGTAAAGAGGTTTAGTCCATGAGGTATCAAAATTTACTAAACTGATAAACTTTAATTTTTTTATATTTCCTTCAGATACGATTAGCCCAAACTTATTCAGTAGAAGTTGAACTTATGTGATGAATTGAAAGACAAAACTGTTTCTGAAATTTAAGTTGTACCATTAAACGTATTTTATATTAACAGCTATTAACTTTGGATTAGCAGCTATAAACTTAACAACGAAAGAGAACCGTTGACTATGTTCACTAAACTCTTACGAGTTTGCTTTTTTTATGATAAGACATGGTATTGCAAATATTATCCACAAATTCAGATGATGTAGGTCTTTCATTCCTGTCTCCTAGATGATATATATATAACTTTGATTATAATATTCAACTTGTGTAGTTATGTGGTTTTTCAGCTATTAGAAGAATATTGTTATCGTACCATGCGGTAGGATAAAATTCGTCATTTTTTTTTCCTTACGTGTGTTAGTAGGAACATATAAACGAGATGCTAATCCAGTTAAGAAAAACTTGTTGGAAGATAGAAAAGGCTTTCTGTCATCTGTATTCCGAGTTGTACTTCAGTTGTAGAACTAGGGTTAGTGCAAGGTGACCCAACACAATAAAGAGAGCCACGCCCGTGCCCCCTCCCACTCCTATCCCCTCTTCAGACACAGAGCCGCCCTATAAAATAATATTTGTTATTAACGCAAAATACAACCTTGTAGTGAAGTTATGTGCGATTTTATTGTTCTTAAGCTGTCAGCTAACATAATGAGAAAACAACTATCGAAACGACTTGTCTCCACCCCTTCCTTCCTGCTACTGCTGATGCTCAGGGGCCAGCAACAAAATTCCTATTTAAAAATGCATGAAAACTCCCATGGTTGAAAATCGTATTTCGAAATAAAAGAAATGCTTCACACACACAATCACATATAACGAAGACCTCGTCATGCAAGAATCACTTCATTTAGTGTATTCATGTTCCTCATTTTTCCTCTCAAAAAATATAAAGAACCTGACCCCTCACCAAAAAAGCCAATATTTTTAACTAATGTGTTTTTTATTACATGCTATATTTCAAACCACATTGTTAAGCGTTTTAAAATATTCCAACATGTACTTTTAGCGGTGCTTTTTAGTAAGTACTCAGTAAACGTGAAGCTTAAATGTTCAGTTAGAACCAGAAAAGTGGATACCACAGTAAATATGGATTGGGATATCACTAAAACTTGTACGAAATTGTTCAACGTTTTAGTTTAACCACTTAATCGTGACAACATATGGAAGACTCTGTTTGGGTTGTACCGTTGTTCTTTTTATCATTTTCACTCATTTGTGCGATAACATTTGACATTATTTGTTCACCGTTTGAATACTTCCCTAATATTTCCATCTCAGTGCCTTTTAATATTCTGAGACGGAGAAGTCTATTCGTTTAAACAGGTATGATAAAAATACTTCCAGCAAAATGAAGTTAGAAGTATTACCATTGCGATAAGACTAGTTAAGCTCTACTTCTAAGTAGTTGGTAAAATACCTAAAAGTAATGCCACTCGATTATTGCGAAGAATACACTATATTATCGGAATTTGAAACCACAACTCTTAACCAGCAGGTTATTA
This sequence comes from Limulus polyphemus, assembly GCF_000517525.1. Taxonomy (NCBI): domain Eukaryota; kingdom Metazoa; phylum Arthropoda; class Merostomata; order Xiphosura; family Limulidae; genus Limulus; species Limulus polyphemus. The sequence continues at coordinate 600,261 of NW_013665792.1, read as the reverse complement.
CCGGGCGTATGCAGATGTATTTTATGGTATTTGGCATTGCGTGTTTCATAGTGATTTGCAATATTTGATTGTTTATATTCTACTAAAGATATGTTTACATATTATCACTTGTTTTCTACAATATCTTTATCAAAGTTATTAACTATTCAAAACCGAAAATTATCATAACTTTAATTTTAAATTATGGTACAACAGCTGATGTAACCATGCCACACGATAATTAGGTTCAGATATAATGTTAAATATCAATGGTGTAATAGCTATAACATTATCATATTTACAAGGATGCAGAGGATAATTTTTATCTATATAATTTCAGCTACTAACAAAGAATAATGATCATAATTAATGCCTTGTTACTGGTGTTCTCAACATTCTAAATCGTTTTACGTTTTTATTGATTTTTCTTCTTCGTGTTTTGGGGACAATTTTTTTTTTCGATAGTTGAAAAATTGTACTTGTTTTTGTGAACTCAGAGCAGTGGAATTCAAACCTACGACTCAACCTATGATTTAACCAACTAAACTTCTTTTTCTAAAATACCAAAAGTTTCAGTTTTCATTGTTAATGAGCTATGCTAATTAGTTTGCAACACTTATAAGTTCCATTTATTACCAGTTTTGGAGTGGAAGTATTTGATTGGTGAAAACTTTAAGGATTGCAAACATTCCTGTGAAAGAAAATATCTCCGTTTTCAGCTTTTAATTATTAATGAAAATTTTGGAATTCAAAGGATGGGTAATATCTTTATAATTAATAATGATAACAAGCTCTTTATTAACTCAAACCGTAATGAAATTAATATTTATTCTGTACCGATAAACGTAATCGTTGTTTTGAAAGTAAATTTTTGAATACTCGGTATGCAAATGAATATGGGAAGGAGTTCTATAATGTAAGGGAAACATTATACAAAATAATTATGTTATTTTTCATACAAATGTGAAAACTGTTTAAATAATACAATGTGATATAAAGGTTAGTATGAGTTTTATAACAGATGTGAAGGACAAAGATTTTGGCATTCATTATATCTTTATATGAAGTTCAAACTCTTATACATTAGAAGTTATGTTAACATTTTACTCGTGTAATAAAAAAATATTGATTATAAGAAAATGTACAAACGACTAATAGAATTGTGCTTTAAGCATCATATCGTTTTTACTGGATAAGTCTGAATGAACTTTAAGCTGAATTTTATAAAATTACTAGTACATAACTTGCACGGGTGATTAATCGTACTCTATGAAGCGTTCGGTGCTGCCTTTGAAACTAATTCTTACACCGTCGATAGTGCTCTCTCTCTTTCTGATGACCATGATTAACACTACTGCCTAACACGGGAATTTTTATTATAACAAGCGTCTAAGAAGGATGGCGAGGTCTATTTATGATTACACAATCTTAACAAACTTTCCAAAAACCCCCCATTGTCCGTTGGCTTGTCGGACCACGTTTAATTAAGCCAACCAAATAAAAAAGTATTCTATGGTAGGGCTGCCAGTTAACTTCACAGGTAAGTTGGAACAAGGAAAAATACGAACATTTCTTTCATGTTACACTGTTCGTAAAAACACTGCTGTGGATTTAAATGTGTGACTTGTTACTTTATCCTGGCATAACAGTAGCCATATCTTCTTAGCATCCTGGCACAACTGTAGCCATCCACACCTTCTCAGCGTCCTACCACAACAGTAGCTATACCTTCTTAGCATACTGGCAGAACAGTAGTCATACATTATAAGCGTTCTGGCACAACGTTAGTCATCCATACCTTCTCAGCGTCCTGGTACAATAGTAGCCATACTTTCTCAGCATCCTGGCACAATAGTAGTCATACATTATTAGCGTCCTGGCACAATGATAGCCATATCTTCTTAGTGTCCTGGCACAACACTAGCCATACATTCTTAGCATCCTGGTATAGCTGTTGTTATATCTTCTTAACGACCTGGCAAAACAGTGCAAGAATTTCATTTTCTACTGATTGTGTCAATATGTTCTCATGATGATAATTATATAGTTTAGCTTTGCTTTACTTTAAAGTTTTTGAAGTCTAACTACGTGAAAAACCTACAGCAAACATAAGTCCAGCGAAAGCCTTTCTTTATATTATCTGTTTTCATTTTAAAGTAGCATATCACCCATTCCTTTAGAGTAGTTAAAATATAACACAAAGGCTTCGTCTAAAGTTGGTACAAACTTTCGTCTTTCACGTGCAAAGTATTTTTGTACAGTTTTCTGCAGTTTATCTTCCTTTCACCGTGAGCAGTTTGTACGCCCTTCATGTATATTTCCTTACAAGAGCAAGTTCTTTATAAATTATCCTGAACACCGTTGAGTGGTACAGCTTTATAGCAACCACTTTCTATGTGGGTGGAGAGGCGTTATGGAACACCAGGCTGCGAACTTTGACAATGCTATAGAGGTATTGCAGTGATGTAAAAAAAGTCATGTGGTTTATAGGTTACTCCACCATATTGAATGTGGAATGCTTACAAATAATAAATTAGTCTCCTAATATTGTTTTATGCAATGCTGTAAATCATTTAAGCGATGTGCATAAAGACATGTTTGTCGACAAACTGAATAGCCTTTGACCCATTTTTTCACAGCTGGTCACAGAACTAGAAATATGCAAACAATTTATTAATGTAAATTGTTAGAAAGGAGTGTTTGATATCCAATATGGCAGCGATAAATGGCAGAGAGTGTTGTGACGTCACATACAAGACGTTTATAGTGGCAGTCCTGTGTGTGGAGAATACTTTTTAAACGATTTTACATCTTCATTTGGGTGTACTTATTTTCCTTTGCTGATGTTATTCACTATATTATAGATGTTTTGATTTGTTTTGAATTTCGCGCAAAGCTACACGAGGGATATCTGCGCTAGCCGTTCCCAATTTAGCAGTGAAAGACTAGAGAGAAGGCAGCTAGTCTTCACCACCCACCGCCAACTCTTGGGCTACTATTTTACTAAATAATAGCGGGATTGACCGTCACATTATAACACCCCCACGGCAGAAAGAGCATTATAGAAGGTGTTATTTGAAAATGGTATGCTTCAGGGTTCACATAGATTTGCTATATCGCCATACGAATATCTTTCCTCGTAAAGAGCTGTAGCATTAACATCTAATCATTCATTTCTCGAGATTGCATTGTGCAGTCATATGGCTGGGAATTCTACGTCAACCAAATACATATAGATACTAAACATGTCGCCCGTGGCGTCAGGCTCTTGTGTTAACATATGCTAATCGTTCTCATAGGCCCGGCATGGCCAGGTGGTTAGGGCGCTCGACTCGTAATCTGACGGTCGCAGGTTCGAATCCCCGTCACACCAAACATGCCTCCCTCCGCCTTTGCCTGGTCCCAACTACAGGATGAGAAAGGGGGAGGGTTGGGCGCGGGGCTAGCAACTCCACCCCGTAAAAATCAACCTGCTACAAGTAACTGCAAAAACACCTTCCTTTGGCGAGGTGTTGTTGCGGCCCTGAGTTTACAGGAATAAAAAAAATCGTTCTCATAAAGTGGTCTTAATTACAAACATTTAGTGTTAAAGAACTTTTAAATTGTAAAAAGTGAACAGTACAACAGACGGCTTAGTAAAATATTCTAAATACGGGCGAGACATCAAAAGTCACTCATTTTTTCTTCGTTTTTTTCAAATTATGAGTATTACCTCAAATCACGTAAAACTCTTAAATCATAATAACCCAACTAACAGTACGTTGGAACAATGAGATTACATGAGTTAACATAAGTAACTATCTATTTATATATACTTATATATATTTTTGAAGAATTAGAGCTAATGGTTATAGTTATAGAGTTATATATAGTTATAGTTATAGAGGCATAACATGACTGCTGACTTTTCTAATTGTTTCTGGTATGATAATGTTTGAAGCATAGTTCAGTCTTACCGAATTTACACCGACATTTTGTCCTAGTTTGTTTTCTAGGATTAGTGTTTATAATGATAGCATGATTGCAGATTACAGAAATGTCTTGACAGCCCGGGTAAACGAACTGCTCTGTTGTCGTCTCACAAAAAGACACAGTATAATTGTCGAATGCCTTTTATTTCTAAGAAGTGTTTTGTACATCTTAAAGTCTTACTATTCGTTATTTGTAAGGAGGGTTTTCTACATCCTAAACTGTTACTATTCGTTATTTGTAAGGAGTGTTTTGTCCATCCTAAACTGTTACTATTCGTTATCTGTAAGAAGTGTTTTCTACACCCTAAACTGTTACTATTCGTTATTTGTAAGGAATGTTTTGTCCATCCTAAACTGTTACTATTCGTTATCTGTAAGAAGTGTTTTCTACATCCTAAACTGTTACTATTCGTTATTTGTAAGGAATGTTTTGTCCATCCTAAACTGTTACTATTCGTTATCTGTAAGAAGTGTTTTCTACATCCTAAACTGTTACTATTCGTTATTTGTAAAGAGTGTTTTCTACATCCTAAACTGTTGCGATTCGTTATTTGTAAAAAGTATTTTGTACATCCTAAACTGTTACTATTAGTTATTTGTAAGGAATGTTTTGTCCATCCTAAACGGTTACTATTCGTTATTTGTAAGGAGTGTTTTCTACATCCTATACTCTTACTATTTGTTATTTGTTAGGAGTGTTTTCTATACCCTAAAATCTTACCATTCGTTATTTTGATCAGAAATTACTTGTACACTGATCAATCATCTTATTGATAAATTGTTAGTTTGCTATAAGGTTTTTCATAAATTAAATTAATATTTAGAACTATGAAAATCACCAGTGTATAAAGAGGAATGATAAAAATAAAATAAACATTACCTAGTTAAATTCATCAATTTAAACAAGTGCATTAACTGATATTAAGATAAGTACTTCAATAAAAATACACATTTTAAATAAAAACAAGTTTCATATGCAGTTATTTTAAACTTCTGCGAGTTAAATACATTTAGATTTTATAATCACATGTTTTAAATATTAATCTATAACTTAGAAAACTGATGAAATCCAACTGTAAATTGCAGCATTTTATTTTGTTTTACTATAAAATATATCTTTGTCCATATTTCCTTCCTCTCGATCACACTTTCTGCCATACAACGACTTTGCGCAATTGCAAACTTTACATAAAATTAATGACTCTTACCGGTGAGTCTTTCAATGACTGTTAGCAGTGTGTTACGCTTACTTAACCGTACTAGGCTTATAATTGTGTAGTTATATTGTAAGTTAGTGGTGTCTGACCTTCATTATTTTTAAGGAAAAACAAATGGTTTCATTCTTAGATCATTTAAACAAACAATACCCTTGTAACAAGATGAAAATTACTCAAATTTGTCTTTTTTAGATCAAGATATGAATAACTTTGGAGATCATTCGTAAATATAAACATGTCATAAACGTATACAGTATTTTACAGTCATGTTAACAGTCTCATACATGTTAAACATAAGGATAATTTGATAAATATCTAATTTTACAGCGCTCATCATAAGAGATAGAAAGTTTTAAAAATGTGTTGTTAAAATATAGTTTTAATCTCTCATTACTCTATTTGATACTATTTTAAAACTTTTTAATCGATTGTACACCTCTCGTAAAGTAAGTTATATTTTAAAACTATCATTTCACACCAGTCTCCCAGTAAAGTGAAAAGGCAAAAATACCTTGAAGTTAAACTATCCACAAACTTAAAATCAGTATTGAGAATTAATAACTTTTTCAAGATAAACGACATAATTGATAAACTTTATGCTCTGGTTTTATTTATCGATATAGTTGTTCACGATGTAAGCAAGATTATGTGGGGCCAACCACGCGTCGTTTAGAGCTTTAGAGCAGCGTATAGACGAGCATCTGAAGCCTTGTGCTGGTAATAGTGCAAACATCTTCAAACATTTATATCAGCAATGTAGTGGAACTGCTGATGAAAGGAATTTTGACATAATATTTATTTCCAAAAAGGAACAAAATTTAAGATTAACAGAGATCCGGCGAGCAGAAAATATCGTAAATGTTTTAAAAGGAAACCCACAAGTTACATAATAATTTGTCGTATAAGAAATGATTCAAGACCAAATACACGCGTCTATCAAGGATATTCGAACGCAATGCTAATCATTTAATTAAGTTCCTGTATTAGTTCTTTATTAAATCAATTGTCAACGCGTAGAAATTGAAAATAGTTATTATAAGAATCTATAAGTGAAAGCAAAAAAAAAAAGAAAACGTAAAAATATTACACCCAAACTATTTCCGTCATTTCCAGTACCGACGAGGTTTTTCGCCTAATACCAGGTCTAATCAGGCCGGCTAGAATACGACATACATAGTAATGGTCAGGGCGTTGTTTATATCATCAATTACATGAACAACAGATTTTATGATGGGTACTAGATTAAGTAAGTTAATTCTAATTATTATACTTTTTTTCTCTTACGCCTTTTACAAATCATAATAACAGCAAGGATTAATAACGCAACATTATTTATTTAATTTTAACACCAGTTACGTATCATTAGTATTTTTACTTGAATTAACTTTATTATCATTCATATACGCAAATGATAGTTCACCATTTTGAGTTAAAAATTAAAATCATTTGAATTGAATTGTATAAGGTTGTCAGACTATTTAGCAAACTTCAGAAGGTAAGTGCACTTTTGAAAAACCCATGTAAACTTTAACCAGTCTACGTGGATAACATGTTTTACTGTTTTGCTATGTGATAGAACTAATAATAAGCGTAAGCTCATCAATATTATCCATTTTATTATTGTTCTTCTGTTGCCTACTAGTTAGCGCTGGACAACGGAACGAAGGTTCCAGAACACTAGGCATGATGCTACAGAACACGTTTCGCATTTTCAGTCAATCTCGTTTTGTGGTTCAAAGTGCTGGACAACGTGCTTATGGCGTCGGTTGCTGCTGGTTGGTTACCTCTGTTTGTTTAGCCCACGTGCGCACAAGGTGCCGATCAAGCTGAAAGTTTCAAATTCCTTTTTCTTTATGCCTTTCTAAGTATTTTATTACTTGTATCGAATGCAATATGACGTTTCATGTAGAATCTTACGTTGAAGTGTATAAATGTAAGTTTTTATAGCCTGTGAAAGACTAAGGTATCCGATCTGTTGCTACGTTATCTCACAAATTTAAGTCCTTATATCGAAATTCATTTTTAGTATGCATTTTTTATTTAATAAATGTATTTAAGACAAAAGGTAGTCAAAATTGTATTGGTTTTTAAAATTTATTCTTGTTAAAACGTATATAGGCTTCAAATCGTTCGTGTAATTATGTCTGATGTCCAGTTATAATAATTTTGTTTTAACCATTTTCAAGTTATGATGATACTAGTAATAACATTTATATGTAAAGTCTTCAATTTTGCATGTGTTGTTAAGGAAGAACGATTCAAAAATGTTGTATTTATATGTGTGTGTGTGTGTGCCTTTTTAAATCATTCTTGATTTATAAGCTTGTTTTGTACTTAAGTAATTTATGATCATTTAACTTGTGACATCACTTGGTGATTGACACAAGAAACATCTATGAGAATTATTCGTCTTTATATGTGCGCATACTTAGCAATATTTGGTAAGAAAGGTCTGACCAATTTACTGATATATAAAATAGGAACCTTAAATATCCTGTGTATGCGGAGTCTATAGTCATCAAAATCAGTTTTTACCTCTAAGAGATATTGTCTTAAATATACCAAATACGATAAAACTATGCTAAACCAGTCTGAAGCTACATATAACTTAAAATCATAAATAATATTCAACGTTAAACTGGTACACAATTAAGAAAATTTAATTGTGTACCAGTTTAACGTTGA
>NW_013665792.1:584343-592308 GCF_000517525.1 Limulus polyphemus | reverse complement strand
TGTACCAGTTTAACGTTGAATATTATTTATGATTTTAACTTTATACACAAGTGCCAAAATACTATAGCTACATATAACTGTTCGAAGTAGAATCGTTTCGCCTGTTCATAGTTTTTACAGCATAGCTTGTAATTTTTGAAGATTCACTTGTGTTACAACTTGCTTCAGTTCAAGTTTTGTAGCACAGAAATGAGTTCTGTTAAGATTAACTGGTCAGTGGTGTTTTCGGATTAGAAAATGTAGAATTTTCCAGTTAGCTTTTATCAGAAAATTTAATCATAATATTATTTAAGCATTTTAGGTTTAATAAAATGCCCGGAAATTACTGTTGAAATTAACAACTTGTGAACTACGTTGGTAATTAATATTTCTAAAATACAGCTTCAAATGGCTATATTAAAAACTGTTTTATTATGATAACGCTTAATCTCTACAAAGGGAGACATGATCACGTCAAACTTTTGTTAAATCCTCAAACTAGTGTTAGAAATAATATGAAACATTCCCAGCATTCGTTAGAACTTGGACATATGTAAGTGAGTTTTAAGTCTTAAAGGTTTGTAAAGAGGAAGGATTAATTAACAAATATTTGACAATAGTAGTATGAATGTAGATCTTTAAAAATGTATAGAAATAATGCAGTATTGCCCGAGAATTATGACCATCTTAGCTATATAATTGAAAATAGGACATCTTAAGCATTTTGCAAGAAAGTTAGAGGAAAAGCACTTGATGGAATTGCATTACTAAGATTACAAAGAAACAGAACAGGAAGAAAGCAACTTACAAGTCTGGCGAATATATAAAACTTACAAAGCAACAAAATAGAAAATAATCAACAAAACAAAAACGATTTGTTTGTTTTAACCAAAGCTACACAGTAGGATATCTGCGCTCTCTTAACCAAGGGGAATTAAAATCCGAATTATAAGTTGGAAATCCATAAACTTACTACTGACCCACTGAGGGACAATAAAAACGAAATCGGAGTTATTAATTTAAAAACTACAAAGTTCACTACAGCACAAATATCACTACTAGAAAAAGGTTTAAATTTTACAATAATTCCGCTCGAAAAATGTAATGTACGTTTGAAAATTTAAAAAGAAAGTTAATTTTAACAACAAAAAAGTCTGAATAAAATTCAATAGAATAAATACAGATGTAAAGAACAAAATAGGAAATTATCAAAAAAGAGGAAGATAAAAATAATTACAAATCATCTACTTTGTTTTCCAAATATACCAAAAACTGGAAATATAATTAAGTTTCTTACCAAATTTTCATTTGAATCAAAACGCTTGTTTGTTTGGAATTAAACACAAAGTTCTGCCCATCACGGGTATCGAAACCCGGTTTCTAGCGTTGTAAGTCCGCAGACATACCACTGTGCCACTGATGGGTTATGAAAACGTATATAACTTTAAAAAAAGAACGTAACATAAATTGCACTCCATATATTAAAATAATTTAAAACAGTAAAGAATTACTTATTACAAAAACGGACAAAGAAATTGCTACGGTCATTTTAATGGTAGAAGATTATGATAAAAAACTATTAGAAGTTGAAATAATTTTTTAAAAAAGATAACAACAAAATTAAACGAAAAAAAAAGGAAAAGAAACAAAATTAAAACACCAAAAACTGTTAACTATAGAATTTTATTTAAGTTGAAGAGGTACGGATGAAAGAATTTTCCAACTGGTGCCCCAAAAGAATCTTTGGAAAATCGGACCAATCCTTCCAACCTATGCTGGTTTTAATTATGAAATAAGAATGTATTTAGTATGTATGCTATAAAAGTGTATAGACAATTACATTTGATTCGTATGACGTGGCTAATCAGTATGAAAATATGAAAAAGTATATTTAATACGTAGTTTGATGTCGTATCTATGTATAAGTAAATATCTGTGCCGAAGACTATTCAAATTGCTTTACAAAAAATCTATCAAAATAGGTTAAAAATTATGGAAGAGATCTTATAACAACGCTTAGAGTCTTTGATAGGTTGTTTGAAACTTAGATTCAACTCTTAGAGTCACCTGCTCAATGTTTTTTGTTTTGTTTTTCAATTTTAAAACTATTTTGTATACAAAAAATGATGTCTAGCAATGGATAGTCCGTTATCTCCAGTGTTGAAGTCTGTGTTGTTACAATTAAAGCAGAACCCAAAACTCTTAGTACAGTATTAAACTCACCGAATATTTGGTGGTGGTAGGTTGATCATGTTATATTTCGGTTTAAATATCAACTACAATTGAATGATTTTTTCCAACATTTAAATAAACAACATGAAATTTACATTTTACAGTAGAAAAGCAGAAATGTAGCAAGATAATTTTTCTAATCTCACAATTGAAAAGAGTATTAACAATTTTATTCAAAAATATGCAGAAAACCAAAGCATAATGAAACATTCTTGAATTGGTTTGAATCTCACGAAGAAAAAATAAAATTTATGTTTTATAAGGCTGTTTAATTTCAGTAGATTTATTCGGAAAAATATAGATAGTGAAATATGTTGGTGTCAAAAAGCATTCATAGAAAACCACCTTTATCCTAAAACAACTGTGGGAAACACAATAAAGATATTAGGATAAGTTAAAAATTAAAAGTTTTGGTCGTGAAATAACGGAAGAAGAAACAAAATTTTACGAAACAAGTGCTGATAACAATTATATTTATGGTTCAGTACCATAAACAGGTGAAGTCAATAGGAACGTTATTCGATTGTGAAAGAGAGTAAGTACCCAACATGGTTTAAACATATAATACAAAATTTAACAAAGTCATATAGTAATGAATAACATACGAATGGTGCAGTTTATTAAATTATTTGTAAATATTATCAAAGCTACTATATAGGGAAGATGGGTAGAAAAGTAAAAATAAGACGTTTGGAACATTAAAAAAATCATTCATTTGTAAGAATAAATCAATATGAAATATATTTTAACAGTATAATTGTTTAAAGAAAAGAAATAAAATTAAGATCAAAAATATTAGAAGCCTCAATAATTATGAACACAAATCCTAATATAAGCAAAACGTTAGGCACATGTCTGTATTTCTAGTGACGAATTCTAGTCAAGTTCTACGAGTGCTGGAATTATTTCGCATTAGTTTATAGCACTACTAGCTAGAGTACCGTTGGACAGGTGAAATAAAAACTTGTTTGTAACAAAGGATAGAAAATTGTGCTTATATTTTTTCTTAACTTAATAAATATTGAATGTGCAATAAAAATACGTAACGGTACCAATACTGAAAAGAAAGACATACTGTTCTTAAGAATTCTATTAATATGGAATTAGATGGGGGTCCAATCCCCCTCATGACCTTCCCCATGTCATCTTGCGTCAAGTTGTGTTGATTTGGTAGTTTTTCCGAAATTAGATATGAAATTATATGGGGGTCCGACCCCCTCATGTCATCTTGTATCACTGTGTCAAATTGGGTGCTGATTGATCATGAAATGTAGAAACGTATAAGGAACGGATATGAACTGATAGATATACGACCGTGTATTGTTTTACCGAACATACATTTTGCTTTATATAGTAGATTATTAGTGTTTAACAGTTGTTTGATGTGATTACATTTCTCTTTGTAGAAATGAAACAGTTTTTAATTTACCAATTTACAGTTGTATTTTAGGATTGTTAATAAGTCAAATGCATCTCTAAAAATGCATCAATAATCAATAAATAATTTTTATACGTGTCAGAACCGTTGTCGTTAATCTTCAAGGAAACATTGATATCATTACATATAGCTGATTTTTGGTATATAAAGTAAAAATCAAGTAATCGCTTACTTGTCACATATATATGTTCTAATATACAACACAGAAAAATAAATACAAGAACGGTGAGAAGAGTATTTAAATAAAGCCATTTGTTCTAAAGAAATATATTCCTTTTATCCCGTGTCAAAATATTTACATTTATGTTTCAGTTAATAGTGTAGCTAGGGTCTCTCGGTGGCTCAGTGGTAAGACTGGGGGCTTATAATGCAAAAAATTGGGTTTCAATACCCGCGGTGGGCAGAGCACCGGCTGCTCTTTGTGTGGTTTTGCGCTAAACAACAACAAGCAAGCTAGAATACGGCAGACATGGTATTTCATGGTTCTGATCAACGTAGCTTACTTTTTGATCGGGAGATTACTAGTTATTAAAATATTTCAGATTATTTTGTCAAAATATAAGCATGTTGGAAAAAACAATATTGTTTGGAATGTTTGAAATTTTTACATATTTAGTGGGTTATGTTGATCCTCTTATACATGCATAACTACCACAAAAGTAGAGTTTGTGTTGAACCTTATATATATTCATAATCACCACAAATGTAGTTTGTATTGAAGTTTATATATATACATAACCATCACAACAGTAGAATACATGCATAACCATCGCAACAGCAGATTTCCAGTTGAACCTTATATATATGCATAACCATCACGACAGTAGACTTTGTGTTGACGCTTATATACCTGTATAACAATCACAATAGCGGAGTTTGTGTTGAGCCTTATATACATGTATAACCATCACAACAGTAGAATATACGTTGAACCTTACATACATGCATAACCATCACGACAGTAGACTTTGTGTTGACGCTTATATACATGTATAACCATCACAACAATATAGTTTGTATTGAACCTTATATACATGCATAACCATTACAACAGTAGAGTTTGAGTTGAAGCTTATATACATGTATAACCATCACAGTAGACTTTCTGTTGAACCGTATATACATCTAAAACCATCACAACAGTAGAGTTTGAGTTGAAACTTATATAAGTGTATAAAAATCACAACAATATAGTTTGTATTGAACCTTATATACATGCATAACCATTACAACAGTAGAATTTGAGTTGAAGCATATATATACATTATAAACATGACAACATTAGATTTTGTGTTTTTATACATGCATAACTGTCTTAACAGTAGTTTGTGTTGAATCTTACATACATTATAACCATAACAATAGTAGAGTTTGTGTTGAACCATATATATATATCTGTGTACAACCATCACAACAGTAGGGTTTGAGTTAAAATCTATATACATGCATAACCATCTCAAATGTAGTTTGTGTTGAACATTATATACATACATAACCATTACAAAACTAAATCATGTTGTCTTTGGGCATGTTTTAAAATATTCAAAACATTCAGAAACAGCATTTCTCTGCTTTTAGGCATTACATCTTCAACATTTAAGAAAAATAAAGATTTATTTTTAGAGCAGTCATGTTTTGTTCAGTGATGGAAATACACATATATTTCACACGTAGTTTCGCAGCATGAAAAATTCCGAAAATATCAAATACTTAGTCAAAAGATACATCTGTTTAAACGAATGAGAATTATGGACGTGTCACGATATTTCATAGATGTAACATGGACACGTTTGGTAATTTGAATCAAGATTAATAATAGGTAGTTAAATTCCACAATACCGTGTTTGGATAAAAGGTATGTGTGACGAAATGAAGAATCGCGCATGCGTATAAAAAAAAAAATATTTACTTATCACTGAAATCAAATACACAGATAAACTGGAAATCGGCATAAGTTAGGTGAAAAAGTGAGAGAACTGAAGAAAACCCATAATTGAGCTTTGGAACTATTGTAACAAAACACATTAAAACAAGTTTACGTCGCACACGTTGCTTATTGATCACCCGAGCAAGACTGACTGGAAGCATAGAATCAATTAACAAAACTGCAGCTGAACCAATGAGCTTAAACGACCTGGTCATTGTTCTGTCTTTCTACTGGCCTGTAGTAACTGTATGAGGGCCACCGTCAAAGAAGGGTGTGGTGAATTTCTATTTCATACAAATGAACCAGCTAATGATTGAAATAGTGCTTAACCCTAAAGCCGCTATTGCTCTAGGAAAAGCTTAACACTTACCCACAACAAGTGTCCATTTTCCAATGATATCTACTGGAACTGAACACTTTTAAATATACGTATCTATATTGTTGCATATTTTTCTTTGCTTCCACTCGTAAGTTCAAAGAATTACTAATTATAAGAACGTAGAATTATGATGCAAACCTGCTTCACACGTCTCATTTCCTTAAGTACTGCTATATAATTTCATTTGAAACAGAACTTTATTTATTTATTACACGATGAAATTATAGAAAAAAATAATTACTGACCAACAAAACCAATTATGTAATTCTGAAAATCTGATTGTGTGTTTTAGTTTTTGGATGATTACATTTCTTGACATGTTTCATCTGTACATGATGAAAATGATTTAACAGACACGTTCAAAAAATCGCATCTTTTCTGAATGCTGTCTTCTACTTCTTACAAAAACATCCAGACCATCTGTTCTTCTCAGTTATATATTGCTGAAAAAATTTTCGGATTCATGAAATTCCTAACAGGAATCATCTTTTAACATAAACAGTTTTTAAAACACATTAAAGACACAAATACTAGACTACAAAAGTTTCCTCTGCTTTCAGGAGAGTCAGACAGCCAAACTTGTTTCTTTTTTTAACACTTGCGTCTCTTAACAAAGTGTGTTTACTGATGTAAAAATCACTTAAAAGGTTTTCTCTAACATAGTTGGATAACATTCTATTTACATGATGGTTTGTACTAACCAATAAATTCCATATATATATATAGAGAGAGAGAGAAAGAAAAAGAGATAAAATGTGTTTGTGGGAGTGAGTGAGAGACAGAGTATGGGTATTTCTTGAACAGCCAGCTGTGATAAATTGTCATCGCTACTAATTTTTCTCTCTATAAAGCACAAAGCTGAACAATAAGTTATCCGTGCTGTTCCCAACCGTAGGTATCGAACTCAGAATTTAACGTTATAAGTCTTAAGCTCACCGTTGAGCCGCTGTGAGATAACACAGCCGCTTTATTTTGAAATATATTATGTTGTACATAAAACACTTTGTTTATTTTTAGTGTAAAACCAAATCTTTCTCAGACATAGTACTGAATATACACACAATATATTATCTGTGAAGATTAAAACACTAATTGATTAGAAATTAAACCAAGTAAGTAACTAAGAAATGGAAATATTTTAAAGAAAATCCTTTCCTGCAAGTAAGGTTACTTTACGATTATACTTATTTTTTAGCAGGATACTTGAAACGTCATTTAAGCATGTTCAAGGTACGCTTGAATCTCAAGGGATTTTTTATATTCACACACTGTGTATAGTTATAGCGAAAATTAAGCACAAAAGAAACCATAGCTAGACACCATACGATACAAAAGTGAAATTATTTTAAATAATAAAGCTTTATATGAACCTAATATGTTAATTAACAGTAGCGACTATCATTTTCTTTTATATTAATATTTATTTACCTTAGTGATTTAGCACAAAGTTAGTAGCAAGCCCTACACTATCACGTCCAAAGGATGCCGCCTCACGCTGATTGGCTGCCTTAGGATGGGGGAGAGGGAGTGATGTCATCAAAGATGAAGACGTGATAGTTCCAAATATTGTCATAAGAGGGCGCAACTAATTATATGGAGGACTGAAATTATAGTTCGATACCAGACAGGCGGAGACAATGGATGATTACATAGTAGTACCATAAAGTAGAGAACGTCTTTTTAGGCCTCTATGGTAGGCGGCCATAACTCATAAAATACATGTCTAATTATAATAAATAATTAAAAACAATGTTTACTATTTACACAATTACATTTTCATTGAAGCTGTATGGCTTCTACTTTAAAACAACACTCCAACAGTCTACAAGTACTAGTTTCGACGTGATCCACATCATATTACATATTTTATAAATTCAACATGATTACACTGCCTTATAGGCTATCGTATATACTTGTTCAAGTAGAATATCTTAAATGAAACATAAGGGGCAAGTAATCAAAGTTTCTTATTTTAGAAGCTATACAAAACATTTGAAAACTAAATTGTCT
>NW_013665792.1:581366-583353 GCF_000517525.1 Limulus polyphemus | reverse complement strand
CAACAAATCAGATGACATTGCCCGTCTCGAAAGGGTTAAACAGACATCAGTTCGTTAGTCTTGGGAAAGTATAATAGAAACGACATTTAGAAATTTGTATGTGTGTTTCGTGATAGTTACCAGTCTGAAAGTTGTGGTATTTTAAATCGTAGTAATCAGTATGTCTTTCATTTATTATATTTAGTTGTAGGGCGATTATTGGTTATGTATGATTTGTAAAACATTAAGTGTCCTACAGAACACTGAAAGAAGTTATGTATTCCATACTTTCACAAGTTTATTTGTGCATTTGGAAGTGATCAATGGTTATTTAGAAAATGGATGGATACAGTAAGTTAATCATTTATTATTTTTATTACAGATAATGAATTTTAACATAAACTTGTAGAAGTACTGTCACAGTATATTTGTTAAAATCCTACAGACAGTTGTTAAAATAATAGTAATTAAATATATATATATATATGTGAAAGTCCCCCTTTGTAAAACATGTTTAAATTACTTTGTTGTATAAAGCCAACTTAGTAAAAGTGTTATTACACAATAAACGTTTTATTGACAATGTAAATTGTATTATAAAGTCAAATTAGTAAAAGTATAACTTTTAATTATTGTATGATATTGTCCTTTTAGGGCGATTTAAACCTATAGTCATGTATTATGTAGGTCAGATTGAGTAAGATCTTTAATCATTTGATTCGGTGAGTTTTAACTATCATATTGTCCTTGTAGGACTAATTAATGATAAGGAAATGTAATTTCCTTTTTAGGATGAATTAATTATAAATGAATTAGTGTGAAGCATCCTTTTAAGGATGATTTAATTAATTAATTAATTAATTATAAATGATTTAATGAATTAGTGTTAAGCGTTCTTTTTTATAATGATTTATTTATAACCGAATTATTTATAGATGTTTTAATTAATTAATATTAAACAATTAGTAGTTAAATTGTACTTTGGATTTAGTTATTAAATATATGCCGATATATAGTCAGTTTATGATATTTGGCAACAAGACTGATGCACACAGTTTTCTTTTTTTAACACAAATACGTTTTAATATACACAAAAACAATACAACTTACAATAACAGTTATTACAAATAGTTATTACAAACAATGATTTATAAACAAAAGTTTTACAAACTTACAAACATTATAAAGTCTTCTTTCTAGTCTGGAACTTCTTCGATATCGAGGGTTCACGATGAGCGAGTTAATTACCAGTTTATGTAGGTACGATGCGCTTAACGGGAAGCTAGCTAGCTTTGTCCTTCGTTATTCACCAGCCACACACGCCGATTATAGGTCGAGTTTCTTTCACCGCTGAAGTTATATAATATCTTCATAAAGATATAAATGGCCGATATGAATCCACTGAAGTTAAATGATTTGTAATATTTGTAAAAGTTCCTGGTCAAATATCTGAAGTTTTTCGATTGATAAGCGTTATAATAATCACAGTTGTAGTTTCCAAAGTTTATAGCACACTGACTATAGCGAACTAATAACAGATACTCTCTTTGGGCGCATCGCGTATTTATATTTATAGGCGTGTGAAGGCTTTCTAGAAAATTTAGATTACGTAACAATACAAATTTAAGCGTTTACGTACATACATATATTATTGATTCTTACTCTGCAGACTCTTCTACAACTTTGGAGAATAGGCGGGAGTTTCGCAATACCTATTTAACAGTATAAGCTATGTATGTTTCTAAATATAAACTTAATCTAAACAAACGTTGATATTACAATAAATATATAATAACAAATTCGTTACACACTCTAATACGGGCATTCGTGCCTTCCCTACTTAGAGACTGCTAGCGCACTCTCCGATAGTAGCATGGTTTGATATACACTGAGTGGTCACAAGTAAATAGACACCTAATTTTTCGTCATTTAACTGATTTATGCTAACTAATTTGTGTTCACAGAGCACTATATAAATGAAAATGGTCCGCACACTAATTATCTCGTG
>NW_013665792.1:573838-580366 GCF_000517525.1 Limulus polyphemus | reverse complement strand
TTAATTAAATTATAAATATATCAATTCATGTGAATATGACTGATAAATTTCATTTTTTTTTCTGAAAAGGTGGTGTCTATTTACTTGTGACCACGCTGTGTATGGTTGTAGCAGCCCAAGAGTAGAAACATTACAGGTTATTTGCCTTCATTGTATAGGTATATGATATTTTTATGTTGAAGAGGTAAGTAACTTGTAGTTTAGACATAGTTTGGTAACATGAACTATAAAAGTATATACCCTAATTCATATCAAGATTTCAGATGTGCATTTTTTCAAGTTATTTTAACTGCACAAAAAATAAACAAACATTTTTGACAATGTTTTTGTTGTTTTTCTCGATGCGTTTATAATAAAACGTACTTCCTGAAGCAACAGCTGTATAATTTCATAAGCCACATTATTTTTAAAATAGCAGAATCAAAGATGGTGTAAACTACCTAGACTGAATGTTCATTTGAGTCCGAAGTTGACATCAGAATTAAAGAACAAGTCAACCCCTGGTCACACCCCGACCACTTTATCTAACGACAGAAAGCTCCGCCCCCTTAGCCTCTAGCTGGGGTATTTCCCATCAATCATTGCGGCAAATAAATTTATGAAACCAATCATATTTACGATTTCGCCATCAAAAACTTTGGCAGGACTTGGGATTTTCGCTCAAATTATATATATATATATCACATACTTATATAAAAGAAAAACAGTAAAAGACATAACCATACTATTTATTTGAATCTATAAGGATATGACAATGATGAAAACATTCCAAAACATTTTTGTTTATCCCTGTGGCATTCTCTGACTATTACTAAACTTTTGGAAGTAATGTAAGTGAAATATTTGCGATAAATATTTTTAATTTTACTCCATTTTGTGTAAACATATGTTTCCTCGGAAAAGAAATTCTAAATCAATAGTTGTATTGATGTGCTTAAGAACCCAGAGTAAAACGCTGATGTCTTGGTGAATTTTCAATTGTTAAATCCTACTTTACATGCTATACAGGACCTCGGGGGGTTAGCTATCAGAAACGAAGAGTAGAGGTTTTAGTTACGCAAAGCGAGATATTTGAATAATTCCAAATTTGTGCAGTTTATTCCGACGAACTTTCTACTTTTTAGTTTCTTCCCCAGGGATATAACAGAGGGCGGATCCATGGAAGATATGAGCTCCTCTACACACACATCCATGTATCTCAGGGGAATAGTTCTTCTTCGCGTGTGCCCTGAAGCAAATTCACCGTAGCCTTTAATCGTCTTTCATTTGTTGAAGCTTAAACTTTCCTTTTAATAGAAAAACAAAAACGCTAAATCGTAGTGTGTTTTTTCGATCAGGATGAGAAACAATGTTTTATTCTCCCAACAAAGATTATCATGCTTGACTGCACGTATGTTTACTGCTCGTTATTCAATTAAAT
Source organism: Limulus polyphemus (assembly GCF_000517525.1). Classification (NCBI taxonomy): domain Eukaryota; kingdom Metazoa; phylum Arthropoda; class Merostomata; order Xiphosura; family Limulidae; genus Limulus; species Limulus polyphemus. The sequence goes on along the minus strand of NW_013665792.1, from coordinate 578,946 downwards.
TCTTTTCAAAAAGAAGCAAAAAAAACAAACAACAAAAAACTATATTATTAAACACACAGTCTTTCATTTCACGTACGATGCACACGAGCCGAGCGCTAAATAAGTACAACAGTGACACTGAACCTCCTGTGCATCATAAGTGGTAACCACCGTGACAATAATAGCGTCTTACGATGCGTGAAAATAATGCGTACGTGGTCATGGGTAAACCACACTTCGTTTTTGTGAGGAAGTCATGTTTCTCTAGTGTGTGAAAAGAGATTTTCTCTTATCGAGACGCTTATCCCAAATGTAACTTAAACTGGCTTATATGTGCTGTGCTCATCACGGGTTTCGAGACTAGATGTTTAGGGTCGTAAGTCGCTGAGCCACTGGGGGTGGATATATGATATAACCCAAATAATAACAAGCATAAAATATATGTGGCTGCCTGTGTTGCCTCCCAATGAAACAGCGGTATGTCTGCGGACTTATAATGCTAGAACGGGTTTCAATACCTGTGGTAGGCAGAGCACAGATAGCCGATTGTGTAATTTTGTGCTTAACTTCAAACAAACAAACTGCCTATGTTAAGCTTTATTGTTTTTACTTTTGATAAGAATAATGACCGCATGGTGGGCACAGTACAGATAGCCCATTATGTAGCTTTGCACCTTACAACAAACAGCATACTGACTTAATGTATTTTTGTGCTATTCGACATAAAGACAATGTACCTGACTTTTCTGTACAAAACCATTGTACTGATAGTGGTTTGTCATGAATATTATATATTTTATTATTCCTGATATTTTATTACTTCCAGAACAAAACAATCTCAATGCGTAATTGAAGCACCATTTAAGTAAAATTGTTGTTACTGTGTAACGTTTAGATTCAAAGCTATAATTTTCAAATGTAGCTTTTTTTAAAGAAATAACTTATTAATTTAAAGTAAAGACACTTTAGATAATTTTTCTGCCTCGATTATAGCCAAACGTCCTACAAATAAATATAATTTTTAGTATTGTTAGTTGTACTGATAACCTTAGCGATAATAGTGGTAACTGCAATAACTCTGAGGAATGTTAGGATATACACACAATTCAGATAATTTCTGGCTGTTGAAATTAACTCCTTGATCCGTGTGGATTTCTCCAGGGAAGCCAAACCATGATATCCAGTGTTCCACAAATAGATCACCGGGGTTCAATTCTCTGGGGTGGACAGAGCGCAGATAGCCCATTGTGTAGCTTTGCGCTGAAAAACCAACAACCTCAATGGTCCGCGTAATTGAACTATGCACAGTAATATTTACTTATCAGACTGCATAATTACATTCTTTTTTCAATCCATTGAGGTGATGGGGGGGGATAAAATACCTCCAAGCCCCTGTTCATCTACACTACTGAAAGATGATAATCGAGATACTTTTAATCATTGTTGTTATACCTAAATATTGTTTTCAAGGTACTTCTAACTATTATTCGCAACAGTTAACTGACTGCTGAATTTACTTCATTTAACTGCGGCCTCAGTCTATTATTTAAAAGAGTTTCTTTTGTAAGTAGTTTTCTTTCATCGTTTCCTCTCGAAAATGTTTTAAATGAACTGTGAAGTATCATTACGTAACATTCGCTGAGCGCGGGGTTATGTAGACTCGATTCGTTATTGGTCATCAAATTTGCGTTTTCTAACCACCATCTGGATGACTCCATATACCTAGAACTACCTATATAACACCTAAACTCGCAAACAACATTAGATGTGTTCGCATACATTTTATCTTTGAAACTGAACAAATGCTGCAATCTACTTCCAAGTTTAAAATACAGTACTTAATTCGATCTGTGGAGTTTAGGAAAAGGTTTACACAATTGATTTTTCCACATTAAATATATGTTTGCCAGTATATATATATATCAATATTATGAGCAACTTTTGCTTAGAAACGTTCCATTCAAACTTTTTAGGATTTTTTACTTTACTAAGGTAATTAAGTATAATGTTACCAAATATTTTATTTGGAAAGCCATTTTGTTTCAATCGTTTAATGTTTTCGAGCTCTTTATGAAGATAATTATACGTTTTAATGTATTTATGAGCTCTATGGATAATCATTATTGTTACATTTCTTTTGAACTATTTTGGAATAAATATTTTTGTGGTACACTTCAAATTCACACTTTCCATTATTTTTGTGTATTAATGTGACAAGAAATGCAAATTGGTATTCCTAACCATATTCTATTGTTAATTACGTATTATTAAGCTGATTAAGATATTTGAGAAACTGATCAACATGTTTTGAATCATTCAAGATAATACATTACATACGCTTGAAGTTCGAAGGGCAGTTTTCCACAGTATATAGGAAAGAACAAGTTAATGAGAGATTGTGTTAACTTTGTTCTCACTGCAAGTCTATTATATACATTAAATATATTAAATAAAAAAAAATGGATTCCTTCGGGGTAAATCTCAATACTTTCGGGAAAACGTACCCAGGAAATCTTGTTATGATATCAGTGTTAGTTGTAATGTCTCTTTCAAAGAAATATGAATGTACATACGTTCTGCACAATAAACATTCTTGTCAACACGGAAATTTTACATTTCATTAGAAAAATCAAAGCAATCTCTAATTATTTATTCATTAGGAAATTAACAAAAAAAAAAGCCAACTAATTCATAATTACAGGTAACTATACTCGAAACTATAGGTCTTACAGGATAACCTTTTTAATATACGTTTCGAACATGTACCATATATTTAGATACAATACTTTCATGACAACCCGGTGACCTAATACTAAAATATCCCGTTTGTGTTAATAACGTATCTTTCTTTTAAGTTGTAATAATAATTCTGTAATTTAGTTTCGGTGGGAATATAAATGACCTAGATGTAGTTCTAAGTATATTAGATCAATCACTAGGCGATGAAAAAAACGCATAAAAGAGCATATAAATCTGATGTACAGTAGCAAATTGAGTATAGGTACAAGTAATTAAGCGCTTAGTGAATGTGACATTTAATGCATCATAGCTAATTTACAATTTTTGCGAAAAGAAGGAATGAAAGAAGTGTATGTAGAAGAGACTTCCTAGGTATTAAAGTTATATTTAAAGCAAATAACCAAGATCCTTCAAACAACTTTGTTATATATAAATCTAATAATAAAGATACTTCTAATTATTATTGTTATATTTACGGCTTATAAAAAAAAGTAGTTCTAACTACCATTGTTATATTTGAAGTGTACTTAAGACATTTGTTATAGTTATGTAAGTTCTAAGTAGACCATTTAGTCCAATAAGTAATTTAGATCACGTTCCTATTATAAATGACTAGCGAAAGTACCTGGCTTTGCTAGGGTTATTATTTCTTCTTGGAGCTATGGCGGTCATACATACACAGACAGGCACGTGCCCACGCGCACACACGTGCGTGTCTGTCTATCTGTCTGTGATTTCTATTTGTAATAATAAGGAGCCACTTCTTTTCTATGTGGTTTTTCGCTAGCTTACCTAATTAACAAGATGCGCATGCACGCACGCACGTGGATAAGTAATAATACCCAGATGCACATCCTCAGGGTTTCTCTTGGAACTATGGCAGTCACACATACACAGTTCAAACAGACACACCCTTTTATTATTATAGATTAGAGAAAGTACCCGGCTTCGCTCGGGTTAGTAGGTTGATTTATTCTAGATGACTATGTCAGTGTGTGTATTCTGAACCCATTTTAGCATAAGAGTATAACCTATATAATTTTGTTGCTCCTTTACGGATGTGGCCTGTTTACAAAGGTAACATTCCTTCTGAGTTGTCCTCCGATTCTAAACTTAACTTAAATAATAAAACCAAATAAGAAAAAAAACAAACCCCTTTAATTAACGAAGCCTCTAAATTAGAAAACAACAATTTTTATTTCAATTTTATTGTTTATACATTTCATTTTATAATTTCAGCACATAGCCTCTTAACAACAATATTAAGTTATACTTCTATTGCTAAGCAGCATGATATAAAATCTATTGTTGAGACGCATTGTTACCACAATGCACTGGCTTTTCTATATATTAGAAGTTGTTATCTAAGGAACCACTTCTTATCTATGTGTTTCTTTTGCTAGATTTCCTCGTTAAAAAGAAGCGCACGCGCGCTCGTGCGTTTCTGTCTGTGATTTACATCTATAATTTGTAATATAAGAAACTACTTATTTTCTATATGGTTTTACGCTAGCTTGTCTCATTAAAAAGATGTGCATGCACACACGCGCGTAGATAAGATAAGTAATAATACCCAGGTGCACACCCTCAGGGCCCACTTAGTATGTGTGTAAAATTTCAAATTCCTAGGTTATTTCCTCTTGGAATTATGGCGGTCACACACACACACACACATATACAGACAGATTGACCCACAAACATTTTCTTTTATTATTATAGATTTAGATATTTTTATAATACTAAAATTGTTCAACATTTGACATTTTGTAAATGACTTTGAGTGAATACAATAATAATATTTAGTCATTATATAAACGTGTGGCCGGGTTCTTTTAAATAAGGTATGTGTGTCCAGCATCTTTCTATTGTAAGGTGTGTGTGATCTGGTATTTCTAGTTAAGATACTTACAATCATTAGTTTCTGTCTGGACTATAAATTATTTTGTACTGATTACTTACCACAAGCATTTAATGTTTACGGCAGTTTTTTCACCACGTAATGATCAAACAATATTTAAAAGAAATTTTACTTATGCTAATTTCAACAGATATTACATGGTATTCCACATGAGCTAGTTTCAACCAATATTTTAAGGTTTTTAATAGCGAATCCGTTTATGTTTTAATGAATGCTCCTGAAGATACTATAAAACGAAACGTTGAGAGTCTAATTAAATATAAACAGCATTTTTATGTTATAAGGTCGTTTATTTCTAGTATTAATATGTTTTCTATACACCAATATGCAGTACAGAAATTAAATATTTTAAGGTATTTGTTTCATTAAACTATTTTCTCCTATAAGTTACTATTAACAGCAACTAACCCAAGAGGAAGGCCCAGAAGGTGGTTAGGGTGCTCGACTCGTAATCTGAGGGTCGCGGGTTCGA
>NW_013665792.1:572339-573452 GCF_000517525.1 Limulus polyphemus | reverse complement strand
GTTGGCGAGGTGTTGTTGCGGCCCTATGCTCCACTGGGAGTTTACAGGAACAACAACAAAAAAAACCAAGAGGAAGGCATAAACGCTGAAAAAGCAACTATATTTTTTGACATATTTTGGAACATTTTATGAATAAAATTCAAGAAGGTATTCTTCAGTGGGTCATTAATATTATATTCTTTAAAAAGAAAAACATTACGTGTCAACAAACATTCATTTACGCATTTATAAACAGAATAGCAATTGCATAAAGCTGTACATTGTTTGAGATTTTTTTCTTTAGTCTCAACATTCTTATTACTTGTTTCTACTTTCAAAAAGCCCAGTTCGTAATGACTGAGTTTCTCATGTTAAAAAGTAAATATATTTAGACTCTACGTGGTAATTTCTATTTTTTATGAGAAGATGACTTTGATATTCCCCAGTTTCAGTCTTTATTTTTACATCTCATTGGAGTATACGTGATTTTATTTAGTGTACATCTTATGGCAATTTTTACAACAACAATTTTCTATGTTTTACAGCAGTATCTTGTAGAGCTGAATTACATTTTGTTGGGAAACAACAAAACGTACTTCGAATAATTCTCTTTCAGGAAAAAAAGTATTATTAATGTTTATCAGAAAATAATCACAGAACATTTTTGAGACAGTGCAAGTCTATAGCGAAAGCTATAAACTACAGCAGTTTTAGATGAAACAGTGTAACTGAACTCTTAATTAGGACCAATTAGAGGGAGAGAAGGGGAACAGAAGGGCCAATTGGCCCGGGTCTCAAGCTCAAAAAGAGTCTCAAATTTAGAAACTTGTAATTTTTTGCATTTGTTAAATTTCGCGACTTGTTTTTAAGCACAGGAAAGAGCTAGAAAAGTATTTATTAAATGTTAAATAATGTTAATAAATATATGTTAAATACGAAATATTCAAATTATGTTTCACTTTACTTTTGGGCTAATGATTGTCTTATTTTGTTTTCATGTGTCATCCTTTATTTCTTTTATTTATAATCAGGTGCCTCAAAAGATAGAAGTGGCCCGAGCCTGCTCTTAATAAATAACTATTATACACTGAGTGGTCACAAGTAAATACACACCTAATCTTTCGTCATTTAACT
>NW_013665792.1:563280-571601 GCF_000517525.1 Limulus polyphemus | reverse complement strand
AACGAACTCCACGAAGCAAAAGGAAGATCTACTAGATATTAATTAAATTATAAATATATCAATTCATGTGAATATGACTGAAAAATTTCATTTTTTTCTGAAAGGGTGGTGTCTATTTACTTGTGACCACGCTGCGTATAAGGCCTTGGGAGATTTTTACTTTTGTTGTTAACCGAACTGAAATTGAAATTTCCTCATTAAACTTGTGCTAAGGTAACCTATATATATGCATAGGGAATGAAATAACATAAATACGTAACATTATTAATTTACTTTTTTGTTTCTATTTACTTTTGACCACGCTGTGTACACCTAAATAATTGTTTCCCTTACGTCACTGTAGTATTATTATAACGTTGTTCTTTCGTTAGGAGTGTGTTTTTAAATTATCTGATGAAAATGATTTAAAATCCAGTCCACGTAACGATAACAAATTAGTGTATTTTTCCTTAACGTTTTTACAAGCTTGGGCACTGTTGTAATTTGTAGGCTACGTTTATAAATGACGTTCGAACGTAACACTCTAAATAAACAACCCTAACATAAAATAAACTTACATGTACAACTCCACGGCTGATCGAACAAGTTACTGTAAACAAAAGGTAACTAAAAAAACATAATAATAAAGAACAAACTCTCTGAATGATCAACTATATCGGCTAGAAACAACTCTCGTCTTCATCGCCCCTTGTATTCATAATGTACTCCTCGAATTTATTAGAAAATCTGACGATAAAATAGTTAGAATATTCTAGGCTTGTATTATTAAACCTCTCGATCTTAATGTCATGAGCCTTCTAGATAATATCTAAATTACAATATTAAAAGATATAGGTTATAACCATATTCTTTCGACATTTTACGTTGTATTCTAAAAGCGTTTTGATAATCCGAACATTATTTTATTAAAACTACGTGTAAGGATATATCGTTTACTTTCAAAAAAGTATTTGTATCTATGGCAAAACTTCTAAGGCTATCTGTCCTCGTCCAGAGATTGACTATCACTCTTACAACACACCCACAACTTAAAGAGAAACTAAAGTTTCGTGAGATATAAAAACACAAAACTCTCAAATCACTTTGTTGAGAAAAGCTTTGGAGGATCAGTAGATATCAAGACAAATAATCTAGAGCTTACAGTAAACTTTGATTCAACATACCGTTACGTATTACAATTTCGAAAGGTCTGAAACCGAGCTGTCGGATCAAAAAAATGTTTGAGACAAATCTATAACATCGTCCTCTGAATCCATATCTATCATTCGTTCTTGGCATAATTTCTTAGCTCGAGTCACAACAGACGAGGGAAACACATTAGAATTCTGTTCAATGAAAACATCATCGTTAGATGAAACAGTGATCGGCTCGCTAACCATTTTGAGTTCGGCAACAACTTTTCCCCAGCCAAATCGTTTCCCAACAATAATGATAAACCCTTAATTGGCAGAGTAGGTCTTACTCCAACCACAACTGGTCCTTAAACCAGGTCTGATGCTAAATAAATGTTATGAAGAGGAACATTAACAAAGTCACTCTCAATACCCTGAGCAATAACAGAGTCACCAGTGGCAGAACTCGAATCTAATGGCAATATACCTTCCAACAACAACGATTCTAGAATACTAGAATAAGTATGGGTATGGGATGGCCAGTGTCATTTGTCAAAGACACAGAACCAACAGACACAAAAGGTCCAAATTCCTCTCTGACTACATCAGCCTTTATATCAGTGGCCAAATCAACAACATCGGGTGATCTGGTGAAACTACATCCATATGTGGACACAAACGAACTGGGTGTTGCCTCCTTTTTTCTTCTTCTTCAAACACCAACAATCAGACATAAAATGGCTAGGTTTTTTACAAAAATGACAGACAGGCCTTGATTGTTTTAAAGAAGTTTTATCCTGACTGTCAGAAGATTTCGAACTAGATGTGCTAGATTTTTTGGTAGAATCCTCAACTTTAGTGGATTGAACAGATATAGGTTTTTTATTGAGATGTTAGAAATTCCTTTTTATGAAAAGTGGTTTTATGTGTTAAAGTGTAGTCATTGGAAAGAGCGGCTGCTTCCTGTAGTGTTTCAACTTTCTTTTCATCTAAGTAAGTTTGAGGTCATTACGTGCACAACGTTTAAGTTCCTCAATTAGACATAATTGTTTTAGTTTATCTAAACTGTTGCCAATATGCATAGAATTGCACCATTGATCAAAATAAACCTCTTTTTCGTGGGCAAATTGGTTATCTTGTTTGCGATAACCTCGAAACTTTTGGCGGTAAGCCTCTAGTATTAACTCGTATGCTTTGAGAATAGCTGCTTTAACCTTATCATAATTCATACAATCTTCAAAATAGAGAGGTACATAAGCTTCTTGTGCTTTATCAGTTAAAACACTTTGTTATAATAATGACTATGTCTCGGTGGGCCAGTCCATGGTTTGGGCGACCTTTTCTAAATGTTGGAAATATTTACCATCTTCATTTTCATTAAATGGTGGTACTTTAACATATTGAATAAGTTCAAAGTTGTCATTTTGCCTTGGTCGATCAGAGTTGAGTCTATTTTCCATTTCTTTCAGCCTAATTTCTTTTTAGGCGGACTTTTTTGGCCTCGAGACGTTTATTTTCTCTTTCAGCTTCAATACGAGCTTGATCATTCTCGGCTTGATGCGAGCCTGTTCTTTTTCTTCTTCGATACGAGCCTGTTCAAGCTCGAGTTGTTTGAGTTTTATCTGGATCTCTAGCCTATCTTTTTCACTCAACCTTGATTGGCTAATGAGCACACTAGAGCATTCCTCTAATGCTTCCTCAGGCAACAAATCATCATCGACTAGTATTTCGATAATACTGTTACGACAGAGGAAGTCACGTAACTCTAGTAACACGTCATGACATTCTCGAAGGTTCGTGAATGCTCGAGTGTTTGCTAGATGTGCGGTATTCTTGTATATAAATGCGCCAGACAATTAATCTATATAGAATTGCAGACAGATAGAGACTGACAATTGAGTCAAGCGCGGTAGTAAGTGCGTGAATCGTTCGTTGTGAATTATAGCATGTGTTTAATTGTGGAAGTTAGGGAATTGCAAAGGTGTATTGAGAAAGAATAAACTAGTTTTACTTAAGAAAGGACTTGTATGGCTGAAGTTTTTCGGAAGGAATTTTTACGGGAAATTAACAAACGACCAGAGACGTAACAACGCGCTTTTTTAATTCATTTTTCTCATTGATATTTTAACTTCTAGTTCTAAAATTTTGGCAATTTCGGGCAATTCATTTTTGTTATATCTTTCTAATAGTTCGAGGGAAGGTGATTCAAGAAAATCTTGATAATCAGACATAATCAAATATTGTTGGCACTGATAGATGAAAATTGAATTATGATTTAAATTTTAATTTAGATCGAATTTTGTCGCTGATTCAGATCTTGGACAGGAGCCCACAATTTATTATTTTACATATTACAACTTCGAAAGGCCTGAAACTGAGTTAAATGATGATTTAAATTTAGTAGTTAAATTGTACTTTGGATTTAGCAGTTGAGTATTTGCTTGTTTTTGAATTTCGCGCAAAGCTACACGAGGGCTATCTGCGCTAGTCGTCCCTAATTTAGCAGTGTAAGACTAGAGGGAAGGCAGCTTGTTATCACCACCCACCGCCAAGTCTTGGGCTACTTTTTTACCAACGAATAGTGGGATTGACCGTCACATTATAACGCCCCCACGGCTGAAAGGGCGAGCATGTTTGGTGTGAGGGGATTCGAACCCACGACCCTCAGATTGCGAGTCGAGTGCCGTAACCACCTGGCCATGCCGGGCCAGCAGTTGAGTAAAAGCCGATACATCTCCAGTTTATGACATTTGCCAACAAAATTGATACACACAGTTTTCTATTTTCTAACACAAATACGTTTTACTGTACACACAACAATACAATTTACAATAACAGTTATTACAAATAGTTATTGCCAACAATGATTTATAAACAAAAGTTTCACAAAGTTACAAGCAATAGAAAGTCTTCTTTCTAGTCTGGAACTTTTTAGATATCTTATTGGGGGTTCATGATGAGCGAGTTAATTACGAGTTGACGTAGGTATAATTCACTTAACAGGGAGATAGCTAGCTTTGCTCTTCGTTATTCACCAGCCACACATGCCGAGTCTTCCACGATTAATTTACATAATGTTTTCGTAAAAATACTAATGTCCGATGAGAATCCACTGAAGTTAAATTATTTGTAATGTTCGAACTTTGTAAATGCTCCTGATCAAATATCTGAAGTTTTCCGATTGATAAGCGCTATAACAATCACAGTTATAGCTTTCGAAGTTTATAGCACACTGACTAAAGCAAACTAATATAGATACTACTTTTGGCACGTCGCATTTGTTATATATATATATAGGCGTGTGGAGAGATTCTCGAAATTTCAGTTTTGAGTAACAATACCGGGGCTAACACAAGCGTTTACGTACATACATATGTTGTTTATTCTTACCCTCGAGAATCTTCGACAACTTTGGAGAACAGGTGGGAATTTCGCAATACGTATTTAACAGTATAAGCTATGTATGTGTCTAAATATAAATTTAATCTAAACAACCATCGATATGAAAATAAATATATAATAAAAAATCCGTTACAATACATATTCCAAAGTACTCAAGAATGTAATAATTTAATTTTTTTTTGTATATCGCTTTACCATATACAAAAGTTAACATCCACAAAAATAAACATGTTTTCGTATATCCACGAACTTGTTCACAATGTGCATATTTATACAACCAAACATCCACAAAAATAAACAAATAAACATGTTTTCGTATATCCACGAATTTGTTCACAGTGTGCATATTTATACAACCAAACATCCACAAAAATAAACATATTTTCGTATATCCACGAATTTGTTCACAATGTGCATATTTATACAACCACTTATATATATTTACGTCTTGAACCTTTCCCCCTAAAGCTTACTTTAAGCATCATGTGTATAATCTAGATGCACGTGTCATTTGAGAAACAAGAGGTTTGATCGTGAAAACAAAACAAAAAAACTCCTCCAGTTAAAGATTATACTGCTGGCAATTTAATATTCTAGTCGTTTTATAATCACTCTCTCCAAAAAGTTTGCCGTCTTTCACCTGAAGGGCTTTGCAGCATCTGCGCTGCAGCTTTTGCCGCGCGGGAGTGTGTTGGTAGCACGTGCATGGCTCGAGCTTCGTTGTCATGGGGAGAAAGAATCGCTGGCGGGCCAGTAATTATTGGATGTGTAGAATTCTACTGTTGCTAGAGTTGCTGGCCTCTGCTTAAGGCAGTCGCACCCGTTGCTTGGTGACGCAAGGCGTAGTTTACTTAGATGGGGATCTTTTAACATGCTTCCAGTAAACAAAACGTAGATATATAAAGTCCAATTCTTGAAGGCTTAATGTTACGCGCTGCTTCTCATCCTTCCTCACCAACTACACAATTAAATATTTTCAATAATGAAGCGACGCTGACGAAGGACTTTGTCTCGGGAGAGCTGCCCGTAGAGATATAAGGATGTTGTCTCGGGAGAGCTGTTCATAGAGATATAAAACCAAAATACTACTACCCAAGGGCACTTCGAACAAATAGTGACGGTGGACGATGGTAACGTCAATGCATAGCTACAGATGTATTCGCATTTTCGTTCTTTAACTGTATGCTCTTACTGTAAATTAACAACTAACCCGAGACAAGCTGAAAAACAAAGAAGAAAGAAAAAGCTCTAACATGAAGTATATCTATTATTTGTATACATAATTTCAGATGTAAACATTTTACTTTCAATATTGACTACAGTATACATTTGTTGTTACTTTTTTACATTTGTTTGTTTGAAGTTAAACACAAAGCTATACATTGGGCTATCTGTGCTCTGCCCACCACGGTTATCGAAACCAGGTTTCTAGCGTTGTAAGTCCGTAGACATACCACTGTGCCTCTGAGTGGCTTTTTACATTTGTAATACATCCAGTCTGGATAGGTTTTAATAAGATATAATTATAAATACTTAATTGGAGTTTGTTATATAATTGACTAACGCTATTCGCATTTTTATACAAGGGTCTATAAAGCGCAGATGATCTTGTACTAAATTGATTTAATAATTAAAATTAACTTCCGATCAGATCGAGCTACCTATCTACTTATAGCAAAAAAACAAACCCGGTAATGAGTATAGATAAGTAGATTTATTTTTCTTACGTTCTTGCTTATAATGATTATAATGCATTGTTTCATCAGTTTGATACCCTCATCGTTAACGATATTTTCGGCCGTAATCCCAATAACATTTCATGAGGCTTGGCTTTCTTAGGAGATTTAGGTTAGTCATTAATACATATACTAAGCTAACAATGCAAAACAATTTCTATAATAAAAGAATAATAATAAAACATAAAATTGAATATATCAAACATTTTAAACAATAATGTTAATGAAAGTAACCATAAATAAACAATACAGACCTTACGGAACAAACACAAGCTGTTGGCTTCAAGTACTGTAACTGATTTAATGTTCGATAAGTAACATAACATCAATATAAGTAACATGACGTCAATATAACTACGCATAAGCAAAACTTTACACAATCCTCCCTACAAAGTTCTTGTGAATATCGGTTATTTGACTTAGTCGACAAATAAGGAATTTCTACATTATATACTTTTGTATTATTATATAAGATTATTACTGTACATTTCTATTCACTGTAAAAACGAATGACAAGCACACATTCTTTTCACTTTAAATTATTATTAATTGTCTCTTTTAGCTGGATATCATATAGTCGTAATCTGGTATTGACATTTAGCACATAAACTTATTGACACTTTCATCGCTTGAAGGAATTTCTTTCTTAAAATTCCAGAAAGTTTTCTCCAATCGACTATGAAGTGTGTACCTCAGTATAATGTACCTAATGTACTCACTGTACGAGCAATTTAGAGGTCTCTAATTATTACATACGGTTAGCCCTAAACTTCCGTTTCCCGCCAATTCCCTAGAGTAGGAACGAGATATTTGCATACCTTCGGGATAGTAAAATTTGCTAACAAAGAATTCTGGACATTCTTTTGCTAACCTAGTACGAGTTCAGACATTCTCAGCTTATGTGAAATAGACTTGCTTTATACTATCCATATGCCTTCAGCTAAATATAACTAATTTACCGCATCAGTGATGGGCCGATTTTAAGTCCGTCAACACCCATCAATAATTCTTCCATCTTCATCAGTGTTGGTGCCAATAAATGGTAAAATTCATCAAGCGAAGTTGACACGCACACAAACACATAAATTAATATAATTAGTGAATACAATTTATGTATATATAATTTTACATTCTGTAATTTGTGTGGTTATATGAAGATATAAAAAGTATGATAATTTGAAAAGTCACGTGGAAGCTGTGAACAAAGAACATCTAGCAATAAACATTGTATTTTAGTATGCATAGTTTATCAAGGTAATGTAGATCGTCTGTTAACAGCTTTCATGACTGACAAGTGTGTAAAGTCATGCTACAGTGTAATATATTGTATTCAATCACACAAGTCACTAGCATATTTCTAACATTTATACAATTTATGTTATATGTTTTACTAACACAATATTGAATGGTTACTATTGGCTTGAATTGACAATTATGATAATATACACCGTTTAAGTATTTTGCTTTATCTTTTAATTTCCAAAGTTTGTTTTCTGAAATATTAAAACTTCATTGATATATTTGACAGAATAGATACTTGGCACAAACGGGCTGCTTCTACTTGGTTTCTAGGATGTGATGACGTTTCGGCCTCTTTGACCTGAAACGTCTTCTCACTCTAGAAACAAGCAGGTGCAGTACACGTAATCCAGATCTCTACTATGTCCACATTGTGTAAATACTCTTGAAACAAAATCTTCAACAGAATTGTAATTACGTAGTAAAAAATGTATAATTAACAAAAATCAGCAAGGTAAATATTTTATTATCAAAGTAATGATAGTTAATTACGAGTATTAGGAAACAATTTCTCGCTAAATAATAGTAAAAAAATCTATGTAGGGCTGGCTACTAAACTTGAAAAAAGGAACCAAACAAGGTAGGGATGGAAATGGACATATCACTTGATCCGGCTGATGATGAGATAGCAGATTCAGCCGTCTCAACTTTACATGGAGAATAAGATCCCCATATTACTGGCTTCTTCACTTTGTCTATCAAAAGCTTGGTGTTTGAATAGAATCTCAGCTTTCATAATTATATATTTCGTTTAGTTAAATTTAGAATACTA
>NW_013665792.1:545263-562967 GCF_000517525.1 Limulus polyphemus | reverse complement strand
CAAAAGCTTGGTGTTTGAATATAATTTCAGCTTTCATAATTATATATTTCGTTTAGTTAAATTTAGAATACTACTTTTATGATTATTTTACAATAGATTAGGATTTTACGATTGGAAATTCTGGTTATATTTGTTTTCTCAGTGAGGAAGCCAGTAATGTAGAGATTTCATTCTCCATGTGAAGTCGAGACAGCCTAGTCTGCTATGTGATCATTAGCGCCATCCATCTCCCCCTCAATCTTGACAAGCTTCCCAGTCCCTGCTGATGAGAAGCATCCCCATAACATGATGCTGTCACCACCATGCTAGACAGTTGGGATGGTGTTGACTAGATGATGTGCTGTGTTGGGCTTGCGCCAAACGTATCGCTTTGAATTTAGACCAAAAAGCTCAATTTATGTCTTGTCTGACCACAAAAGCTTCTGCCACATGTTTGCATTATCATTTGCATGCTTTGTCGCAATCTCCATACGAGACTTAAGATGATTCTTTTCAGTAATGGTTTTTTTCTTGTCACTCGTCCATACAGGCCAGCTTTGTGTAAGGACCGGGATATTGTCGATGTATGAACACTGATTCCCATATCAGACATGGAACTTTGCAAATCGTTCCAAGTCACTGTTGGCTTCACAGTGACATCCCTAACTAGTTTCGTGCTTGCTTTGCTGTTTAGTTTGGAAGGGCGACCTGATCTGGGTAGTGAATGGGTGGTATGAAGCACGTTTCATTTCTTAATGATGGACTTCACCGTACTCAAAGGGATAATCGGCGACTTTGACATTATTTTGTAACCCTATCCTGATCTATGCTTCTCTATCACCTTATCCCTGACGTGTTTGGAAAGCTTCTTGGTCTTCATGGTTGGTTTGTTGTATCACTATGTGAGTTGTGGCTTGGACAGATGCATTTATTCTGAAATCAAGATAAATCACTTTGATTACACACAGACAGAGACCATTACATTAATTTTGTGACCTTTCAAACTAATCCTTTGCACCTGAACTGATTTAGGGTTGCCGTAGCAAAGGGGTTGAATACTTATGCAATTGAGAATATTATAATTTTCTTTGAAAATGTAACTTACTTACGTAATGTCAGCGTTTTTTTTAACTTTCTCAGTTTGGGGTAGGTTATGTAAATTCCAAATATAAAGTCTTATTTGAAAGTTTTATGATTGCAAGCTCAGACGGCGACAAAATGTGTAAACTTTGCAAGGCACTGTACATTATATATATCTATATAAAATCACTGTTTCGTAACCATGGTATAGTTATACATCCTATATATCTACGTACAATAACTGTTTAGTAACTACGATAGTTATACATCCTTGAATGAGTTATTGTTAGATAGAAAATGTTCTCCATATTTCTCATCAAAATCAAAATTCCAAAAGAGTTGTCCAATTTGTTTGTAGTACTGGTTTCAAACCGTTGTGTTATATAGTCTAGCCATCCCGTTGAATTTTGTAGCGTACTCAAAAGATATGAACTTGGTAATCAGTACTTGAACAATCTATGCTGAAGTGTGAGATGTGATATTGGAAAACAGATCACCGTCAAGACACCTAATCAATCAAACTTAATCGTGAACGTTATTTCTAAGTATTTGCGATATTTCAAATGCGTATATAATATATGAAGCATTAAAAAATGTAGAAAGAGGGGGAAAAAACCTGTACATTTGAGCAGTTCGAAATAGCATAGTAAAATGCAATAGTCAGTTATATGTTTAAATTAGTATAAACGTTTTAGTTATTTTATTAGTTTTAAAAATATACAAGTGCATTAATACATCGAACTGTGATTAAAATTTACTCAGTTACTAATATTACAGTCTAAACGTTTCTCGATGCAACTTATTCTCATTATCAGTGTAATCTTACCTCACAAATTATGTTGGATGTTAATGCAGTTTCATTCTTGACTTCCATTAACATGTATCATAAAAATGTCACATGTCTCTGACTATTACTTTGTCTTCAAATTGGTTTAGTGGGCTTTGGTGACAAGCAAGGTGACCCTCACAGGTCATCGGCTCGACATACGCATGGAATGTTAAGGGTTGCGAAATAATATGTAGAAGAAAAAAAAAAAGGCGAGGGCTAACGAGAGGTATTAGTTAACCCCTTAGCTGGTAAGAAGCAAAAGCTGGTTTAAAGACCATATAGATTTATATAAAATACCAGTATCAAACCTGAATGAAAAGTTTAAATGAAGGACCACTCTAAAATAGAGTAACTTGCGAGTAAAACAATTCTGCAATATAATATAAACAAAGCGGACGATGCTTAATATTAGCTGTGTTCGGTTTATGTAAATATTAGTTGTTGTTTTTTAAAGAAATCAGTTCAGTCGGTCCAGTTAAGTAAACAGTTCAGTTTGAGTCTTAAGTGAGATTAGTTTACTAGGGTCCACCAGAATGTTGAGACCAACCTAATGAATAGTTCAATTGTAGTATTTAGTGAATTTTGTTTTGTAGCGTTCAACAGTGTTGAGTTCAGTTTAGTGAACAGTTTAGCTCCAATCTGAAATGTTCATCCTAGTGAACACTTCAGTCCAAATATTTAGTGAATTCGGTTCAGTAGCGTCCAATAGTGTTGAATCCAGTTTAGTGAACAGTTTAGCTCCAATCTTTATTGAGTTCATATCAACAGCAGAGTGTTGAGTCTAAAAGTCAAATTTAGTCATCGAAATCAAGAAAGAAAAGAGAAGTAAAGAAGTTACATATGTATTAACAGAAATGTATAGCCAGGTCACAACAATTCCTGGTACAGATTTTTAAGAAATATGTCAAAACCAAGTTAAAGTAAAGAAGCTAAATATGTATTAACAGAAATATATAGCCAGGTCACAACAATTCCTGGTACAGATTTTTAAGAAATATGTCAAAACCAAGTTAACGTAAAGAAGCTAAATATGTATTAACAGAAATATATAGCCAGGTCACAACAATTCCTGGTACAGATTTTTAAGAAATAAATCAAAACAAAGTTAAAGTAAAAAAGCTAAATATGTATTAACAGAAATATATAGCCAGGTCACAACAATTCCTGGTAGAGATTTTTTAAGAAACATGTCAAAACCAAATTAAACAAGAATATTGTTTATAAGTGTCCGATTCTGTAATACGCGAGTGTGATTTATCTGTGTTTAATCTGGAATTAACTTATATGTTGTGTGACTTGTAAGCCGTCGTTTTTGTCCCTCCTTTTTACACTCTGAAATTACACCTCTTTCTAATTGGCTCGATTACTCAACAGCCAGCTAATTCTTCGAATTTTCTGTATTGTAGAAGTAAGTTGCCTCAGTGTGATACTCAATATCATTGGATACCACGTCATATATTTCATTTCGTTGATCAAACTATCAAAACTTAGAAATAGTTTAATTTTGCTCATATGGGATTGCTACAAGTAGGGTTTTGTTTTGTTTGTAGTTAAGTACAAAGCTACACAATGGGCTATCTATGCTCTGCCCACCACTGGTATCGAAACCCGATTTCTAGTGTCGTAAGTCCGCAGACATACCGCTGTACCATTGGGGGGCTTACAAGTAGGGACTTGTAGTGTTTATTCCAGGAATCAGAAATGAGATAATACCAAAGAAATAGTAAGTGTTCTAAATGTATGAATCTTAACAAACATGGAGTTAAAAACATTTTACAAATACATTACATTATAACACAAGAATTAATCAGAAATCAGAACTTAGAATTTCTTATTTTGTATGGCAAACACTGATTTATAATAAGATAAGAACAAACATACACAATGGGCTCTCTGTGCCGTGCCAGCTACAGTATCGAAACTCGGTTTTTAGCGTTATACGTTTTTGACTTATTGCTAAATTACTGGAGGGCTATTCCATGGAAATTAGCTTAAAATGTCATTAAACAAAGATATAATTCTCTAGATAATACTAGCTTTATTTATTACTAAATAAACATTCGAATCTTCCTTTGCTGTATAGTGTGTTGTGTACACATGTTTGAATGACGCTCCATTTTAATATTTGTGTAAAAAGGTCTTTCACGTGGGATTTGTTTGTTTGTAATTAAGCACAAAGCTACACAATGGGCTATCTGTGCTCTGCCCTCCACGGGTATCGAAACCCGGTTTCTAGCGTGGTAAGTCCACAGACATACCGCTGTGCCACTGGGGGGCGGTGCGTGGGAACCTCGTGCGAAGATAGAGGAGTGTGCATCTGGACTGTTAAAATGGGGCACGGTAAGTCGAAAGAGAAAGTGTTTGGAGGAAAATGCAATGTTACCTCATTTGTGTAGGTGCCAACTATCATATGTATGCTGATGATGATAATGTCAGACTGCACCAAACAACTAGCAGCTTAGTGTTGCGTTCACAAAGGTCAGAGCCCTACTTTTGGATGCTAGAGATTGTGGGCGGGTCACTAGAGGGCAGAACAAGCACCCTCGATCCAGATGCTCCAGGCGAGATTAGTTATCAACAATAGAATTGTTTTGTGACCGCTCTAGGCCAGATTATGGGGAAAACGCGTGGAAGTCTACGTACTTTGCAAGCTCGTGCGTCGTGACGATACCCCGTCTCTAGTAAGGCACAGCCTTGCCCGTATCCTAGGGCGCTCGTGCTTTCATAGTTGTTTAAAGCGCGTAAAAAACGTTACTGGTAGTGATGTATAAAACTAACTCAATAGGCATTCTGTTTAATGACCGTCTGGAGTTTCGGGTCTGTGACTGACCTCGTCGTTGTCTGACACTATACTGAGGCAAACTGCAGGACCTGTCACAAAAAGACAAAGCGCTTATTACTGCAGCATACAATCCTCATGTCTCTAATGGATTTGGGGATTTATTATTTCTAGGTGACGTATGAATAATAGGTGAATGCTCCAAAGGCATAAAAAGAAATTATAAATAACTTCTTATCCGTAAAGGTTCTCCCTACTATTATTGTAAATATCAAACATTATTTACACTTCACTTGTCCACATAACGTAAACGAATTGATGTAGAGATAAAAAGATTTATGCAACTTCTTTCGAAAGTTGTTTGTTTGTTTGTTTTTAATTATGCACAAAGCTACACAAGGGCTATATGTGCTCTGCCCACCACGGGTATCGAAACCCGGTTTCTAGCGTTGTAAGTCCGCAGACATACCGCTGTGCCACTGGGGGGCTTTCGAAAGAACAGTAATGGTTACAACTGCCCAGAAAAGAAAGAAAATGTTAACATTTCCCTTCCATGAGGATTTCGATCAGAACACCTTTATATAGTGAGGATAAAGGTCAACTGATTGAAATTTTGACAATTTTCTTTCCTTTTACAGCGATTTTTGCCATTCTTTTATTATTATTTCTTAATACGCTGTATTTACATTCACATTGTAGTGCTTTGTTTATCTGTTGTTAAGTGCAAAGCTACAAAATGGACTATCTGTGCTGTGCCCCACCAAGTGTGTCAAAACCTGGTCTTTTGCGTTATACGTCTTCAGACTTGCTGCTGAGCCATTGTAGTACAAAATCGTTGTTTTATTAGTGAGTTGCAGCAAGAAACTATATTTTGGACTGGATGTTACATGATGTAAACCAAAAACATAAGTAAAACTAAAACTATAAACCTGTTTGTGTTAAATCATTGAACATCTTAATATAAAATTTTGTGGGAGTAGAATAGACTGAAACGTTTTCCTCCGCACCATTGTGCATTTTTATAAAACTAATTAAGTCACTTTAAAGGTTTAAAGATACTCTCAGAATTATTGAACTGTTATAGTGATGATAACATATTTTGAAAGGTAATACAGACCAATGGTTGTTTTATGTATTTTTCACTGTGGTATTTTAATGCAATTATAAAATACAAATGTACTATTTTTATATTTTCTACAGACCCATACTGCCATTAAAACTTTTTTCTTTGATGGGCAAAATACAACTTTCAAAACAATCACTTGGATATATTTTCAAAAGGAATTATTTATTAAGATTTAATATTTAATGAAATTTCTTTCTAAATATTGTTCAGTAGGAAACGTCACATGGTAAATCAAACTCCATCCAACATTCAATTCCTTATGGCTATTTGCATGAAATCCGAATTCGAATTTTCAATCTGAACCACACATTATACGCACGTGGGTTAACCAACCAAGTGAGAGACCCATATTTTTTCAAGCATATAAATAATAAACATAATAATTTAGCTATATTTTCTTATGAATTTAAATAATAAATATAATAATTTAGCTATTTTTTCTTATGAGTATAAATAATAAACATAATAATTTAGCTATATTTTCTTATGAGTATAAATAATAAACATAATAATTTAGCTCTATTTTCTTATGAGTATAAATAATAAACATAATAATTTAGCTCTATTTTCTTATGAGTATAAATAATAACCATAATAATTTAGCTATATTTTCTTATGAGTATAAATAATAAACATAATAATTTAACTATATTTTCTTATGAGTATAAATAATAAACATAATAATTTAGCTATATTTTCTTATGAGTATAAATAATAAACATAATAATTTAGCTATATTTTCTTATGAGTATAAATAATAAACGTAATAATTTAACTATATTTTCTTATGAGTATAAATAATAAACATAATAATTTAGCTATATTTTCTTATGAGTATAAATAATAAACATAATAATTTAGCTATATTTTCTTATGAGTATAAATAATAAACATAATATTGTCTTTGAAGTTAAAAGTATATGAAAAGACAACACAAATTCATTGATATAAAGTGGCGTCCAATAATAATGTACTATTACTGAGGTTGTCCCTTATAAGTTGCAATAAAGAACCTTCCATAGAGCAGATTTGATTATATGTATTTCTCTTGGTAGCATATTGTACCTTGAAAACTGATGTTTTATATCTTTCTTGATATACAAAATTGTACGTATATAATGGTTTTACTAGCGAATAACTGATTTTGTAAATCCCAAATGAAATTTTATTCACAAATACAAAAATAAGTTGTCTTGCAAATTAATTCTGTCAACGTATATGTGTGCATAAATAACATTTAAACTCAAGAACAGTTCAATATTGTACCACGAAAGCCGTAAAACATTAAACTATATAATATGTAGTTTGTATCTGTAAACAGTTCATCAATAAAAAATAAGCTTAGTCTGAAGCGTAAGTCGTTAGTGTGATAATGAATTAGTCTGTATCATCTTTACGATTTTATGGTGTTAAGAATGCCCTTTCGTTCGTGATAAATTCTAAGTCACCTAATTGTTGTTTATGAAGAATCGTTAGAAGGGAGACAGCAATGAAGTTTCCTCGCGGTAGGTGGGATGCAAATGTCGTTTTATTAGCGGCCTAATACAACCAGAAGTAATCACTGGTACGGATAACATATGAGCTAAAGTTAGTGTTCCCCACCAAGGAGCGCAATAATCAGATTTAGACTGATGTCTTAACTCATCAGTTGGGGATACCTCCTGCAATCTTGATATATTCCTCCTCAAGAGCTCATTTTAATATTAGAAAACCAAAACTCAAGTTTCGAGATGCCTTTTTAATAGTTCAACTGTTAATGTCGCCCAGATTTTCCTATACAAACTGCAGGGAGTAAGTAATTTCTGTAGTGGCGCCGTCATAACGTTAAGCACAAGAGATTGAGCAGCAGGTGTTTGTTATTGCACCCTTTTATAGTTAGATCAGTGCTTTCCTATTAGGACTACGACCTTGAAAGCTTAATTATTCTAGTTTACACGCAAAGTGAGACAGCTTAATGATGGCAAGTGTTTGTGACTAATTTGTTTGCTAACGAAGGATTGTCTTAGAAAATAAAAAGTGAAGTCACAATACATTCGCATAGGACTGTGCATTTCACTCTAACAGTAGCTGAGCAGTAAGATCTACCTCGTGTAATTCTTGCTTGAAATTTCAAACTGATTTAAATTATTAGCTGTTAGTTCTTTTATAAATAAATACTTTAAATGAATTAATAGCTTATTCACCTGACATCAAACTGTTATGCACAAACTAATGCGTAGTAATCGTGGGAAGGAACATTACTTTCAATATCTTGATACCTTGTAGTACAACGACTGATTTAGTGTTAAAGAAATTATTCATTTATCGTACGTTGATTTTCTTTTATATAGAAGGCCATCAAGCTATGTTACTATGGGTTTTACAAGTAGGCAAGGTAAGAGACAGAGAAATAGGATTTTTTCCGTATAGAGTTCTATGAAGATTATACTTTTATAAAGATCCTAATGCAGTCACTCATTCATTAAGTGGCGTCATTGTTTTAAAAATAATAAGCGGTCCTTAAAAAAACACTTATCATTAAATCGTATTTAAATAAGCCTTAGTATCTTGGGTTTTGTTTCTTTTATTATAAAACACTAATACTATAAAGGTGCCCGGTTTTAATCAGTACCAGTACAGAAGGTAAAAGCATTATTGGTCTATTTCTTAAATAATGAGTTTATTTTCCAATGTTCACATAATTAAAATTAATAATCAAAACAATTTCAACATTTACAGTTGATTACACTTAAACTTTACGATAACTCCATATTTTTTTACGATATGCTTAGTGTTATAATTTGTTTTTCAGGTGGAGGGTGTTTCGGGTTGTAATGAGGAAGTTAAGATCAACTAGGCCTAGAACATTCTAGGGGATTAGACGTCAGGTTTTTAGTACGTTAGAAGGTAGTTTATAAATATGAAATAGTTGTGAAGGTAGTACAGTAGGCTGAAGAGAAACCCACAGTTTCTGAGCGCCCCTGGTTGTCGCACAAGCCTCTACGGGGCTTGTGTGATATCAAACCAAAACAGTCAACGTGTTAGTTTTAGCCTGGAAATGATTCAATTAATATTATTATTGACGTCAGTGTATTACAGTTAGCGTCATTTGTACATAAAAGCTACCACAATGTTTAAGCTTGTAAGACGTAAAGGAGGAAATAAACTACTTTTTAATCGTTATGTGGACTGGGCGTTAAATTATTTTCGCTACATAATTAAAAAAATAAGCTGCCATCGAACAAACAAAGTTATAATAATACCGAGAAACTACCTGCTTTGAACTTGCTATTGTGCACATTTCTTAACTGACTGCTAAAAACAAGTTTGATTGTATCAGTATGTGCTTTTTATATAAGGTAACAATATTAACTTCAAGTATTATAAGTGTTAGAAGTTTTGATGAGTAATATTTATAATTACTCAGCAGAATAAATCCAATATTCATTCACAACAGTAAGTTACTTTCTTTTCTATCATTAGCTTCATTACTAGGACTAACTTTCTGAAAGTGTGAAACATTCGCTTTCATGACACAAGATACGGAGAGCTATTATTGTAAACTATGATACTGAGTTTTATATACAAAGCCTAACATAAAATAGTTATAAGTTTTAAAATTTGATAAGCTTCCACACTGTGCAATGTAAAATGGTCTGAAATTTTGATGAACTATTTGAAAAGATTTTCAACTTTATTTGATTAGCATATGACCAGGTCTATTTGCTTATCCTTGCTAAACATATTGCAAGGATCTGGTACTTGTGTTGGTTTCGTTCTTGATAATCGTAACAAATTTATTCACATCTCTTTTCAATCAATAGCAGTTTTTGTTTATACTGAACAAAGTTTAAAAATTATAAATATTTCTGATTCCTGACCCATTTTGTACACAATTTCTCAACACTTATATACAAAAGTTGTTCAGCGCATGCGTACAAACTTCTTGCCTACTAATGATTTCTTCATACCTGCTATTAAAACAATAACGCAATTTCTATTGGGCGCTCTATACGATATAGAAGCAAAATAGTGTAATTTTAATTTTCTTAGTCGTTACTGATTATTGAATAGTTTAAACTTTCTTCCAAGTCAACTTGTAATCATATAAGTTTTACCCTTGTACAAACAAAAATGTCAAACCTAGTGAAGAGATATTGAGTGTCAGTATATATATATATATATATATATATACACACACACACAGGTATAATTCCAGCTTATGTGTAGGAATTCTGTCAAATGAAAATATAAGAAAACATAGTTATGCACAAAATTAGGTGACGACTGGGATTTACAATGAATTTTGCGAAAACTTCTTAATGGTTATTTTATTATTAAGTTCGTTATTGTTTCATATCGCTCACTTTAATCGCCTATTAGCAATTAATGTAAATTAATGTTTCTAATTGGGAATTTCCCCGTAGGACCACAGGGAATAGTGGCTGGTGGAGACATTGGCAGTCGCAAATGTCTGAATCTTTGCTATTAACTTGGTGTAGAACTTATTATAGGTAGCTGCATGTGGGCTCAACATGGCTGTTGGATCCAACATGCTTCCAGATACCTGTTTAATGTTTTCACCCTCCAGTTGGACAACCATAATACTTCTTCCCACCTCCACTAGTGCATGTTTGGAGAGTGATATTACGGTTGTAGATTGTAATGAGTCTTCACTTGATGTCAACACCCCTGGCTAGACTAGCAGCCCTTCACTTAGTTTCATAGTTAGGAGATAAAGCCGTAGCTAGCTCTTTCTCGAAAGATGTCAATTACAGGATTGACAGCTCTGGTAGATGTAATGACTTGAGAAGAGTTATCTGTTTGTTTTTTTCTATTTACATGGGAACGTTGGTGGTGGATAAAGATAACGAAGACGGTATTAAGCTTCTTTGTCTTTCTATAGCGTTTCTTTAAACCTAGACCTATAGATCCATTTTTTCAAAAAATATACGTGAAAAAACGGAGGTATTAACTCACAAAATATTCATACTCAGTAATAGTTTTAAGATAAACGAAATTTTCCAAACAAACTGCAACCTCCTGTTTGTGGAGTTGAATGAATACCGCCAGTAATTTCTAACTTAATGAGGCTTGAGGTTCAATTTTCAGCATAAAGTGAACATACAGTTATATACATTAGAATCCTCTTGAAATATTGACAGTTATAATGTATTCAGAGAATAACTTAAAAACAGTAGAACTAGAGATATTCTTCATTATACGTAGAAAGAAAATGTTTGATAAATCTGGATAATTATTTCAAATATTTCAAACATGTTCACAGAGAAGTGTTCTAAAATTAATCCACACTGATGCACACAATGAACAAATTGAATATTACATGCATGAAATGTGCCTATTATACTTCCTTTTATCTCTCTTTCATCTTTCCTGTGACGTTTTTACTCTTAACAGAAGGTTTCATACTCTTAAGTACTATGTACAATGTATTGTCATTATACAAACAACACTTGCATGTACATAAAAAACACTACCTAATTATCAGTAGCTAAAACACTTGATACAAACTTTCTGTAAATAACTTTTTACAGTATTAGGCACTGTATGTATCATAAAATATATGTGATAAACGCAGTATCGTACAGACAGCCATCTATGATCTCTCTTATTCCATAACTTCTAGTGCGCTCGTGTTGGTATAATTCCAAAATTATAACATTATTAACATCATACTAAATATAGCACCTTCTGTTAAAATCATACTTAAGTGACTATTATTAGCACCTATGAGTTTGAATAATTAAAATCACACGACACTACTTCTGTCTTAAACTTATACCAACTTATAAAAACAAGTATCTCGGTATCTTTTATGTAATCTTCTCATTTGCATATCTGATTTGTCAGTTGTCTTCCACTTTTACTCTTTTTGTCAACAAAATACATGAATCTTACATGAAGTGATAATGACTTGGAACATGAAATTCCAAAAATGTGTTTGATCGAGTGATTCTCAGAAAATATCAGAAATATATCTTTACTGTGGAATTCCACTAGCTACTGTGACCCTTATGGGTCTCAGGTGATACATCTTCAATCTTATCTTAGACTTCCACTCTATAGCTCAGAAAGCAATGATCGCTAATTGCTATTTTGATCTTCGGGTGTTAAAATAAACTTAACCGCTGATTTCTACTTGTGGTTGCCAACCATCTGAACTGATTTCACAAACATGTCTAAACCAAACGATAAAATTCCAGCTAAGTCCTTAATAATCAAATAGTTCTCACTAAAATAATGCATCCATTCTTTCTATTCAGAGAACAAAGAATACCAAGTCGTTTTAGAGGTGGATATTCACACAATTGTAATTTGAATTTAAAACGCTGTCCTAGCTTTCATTTCAGAATTATTTCCCAATAATAGCATGCAGAAGGTCAACAACACCACTATGACCATTTATTTTAACAGTCTAGGTAATCAGACTTGCTTACCTGCCTTTTCATAAAGAACCAGATATATGGTTTCAATGGCTTGTAACACATCATCTGGGTTAACTTATTTTTCTCGTGACTATCCAATTCCTCTTCTACGTCTCTTTCATGTTTTGGTCTAGATAATTCGTGATGTCTCAGCAGAAAGTTGATGTATTTAATATGTGCTCTTGTATCATATGAATACTAAAGCTCATAATTTGATAGACTGTGCTGTCAATACACAAGGTGTATTCCAGTCCAACGATATTTGAAAGGCAGTCATGCTAATGATACATACCTTAGCCAAATCATTTTTATGCTTTGAAACTGTTCTTCCTTGAACAGTTTATCATAAACACTTTTCTGTTATACAGCAGCTTTTCCCTTTTGTTCCTGAGCACACTCATAAGCACTGATAGTGCCAACCCTTAGTAACACTACAAATTCCTATATATGATCATTGAGGGACTTTTAACAGCTGATATGATCTGTAACTTACATATACTGGTAACATAACTTCACTGCTGAATATCAGTAAGTTTTAAAAGCCACTCTCTAATGCATTGTATTCTATTACAATATAAAGTGAACTATCGTTACAAATAGTCCGTTCTAAGATTATAACTTTGCAAACATTTTATTGACAGCCTACACTGTGAGTTTCAACCAGGCAATTAGAGTGAGGGTAGTATGATAAGTTATGAGTGTTTACCACTCATTATGTGTGGTATAATGAGTAAACAGTAAACTATTAATTTTGCTTCTTGGCTTATTACGTCCACTTTTCAGCTAACTTGGCAGTTATGGACAATGGCAAAGTGTCAGCAAGTGATATGCTTCAGCCCATTTTGTGACGTAATTAATTACAGCCCATTTTTGTTTTTGTTTTGAGAGGTATTTGTTTATATCGATGGTAATGTGTTGCAGTGAAGAGTTGATCATTAACTGGTGTAGCGCTACCTCATGTGGTTGATTTTTTTCTATGCAACATACCCAGTACAGTATTTATACCACCACTCAATAAAAGTACATGGATGTTATCAGTATGACCATCTCTCAAGTTGGCTACAGTGTGTGTGTGTGTGTGTGTGTGTGAATCTCTCTGGTGCACTCTAATTCTTATATGATGCAATGTATTCGGAATATTATACCTCCTTCTTGTTCTGTTAATGTTCATAAACTGACTGAGATTATGTATTCCATGTTATGTTCACTACACTTTGTTGTTGGCTACTATGCCTGTTTTATAACTATTAATACACAAACTAAATCTGAACATTTAACAGTTCAGTTTGAAGTAGTGTATTCATCCAATTAGGCAACCAGTTGTTTGTGGTATTTTTCCTGTTGCAAGATGTGTTTGTCGGTAGAACAATTTTAACTTTCATTGCAACTTTATGTTCCAGAACACTTTAAATGGACATTCTTTCAATTTCTGTCAAAAACCACCTACATTTCCCTGCAACTTTCATGGTCAGTATTGAACAATAAAATTGCATTCTTACACTGGCATATTCAAAAGGACAATCAATCACGTTTTCTTATTCTATCGAGTTCATCAGCCATTTCAGTGATGCGTGGTCATCTCTTATAGTAAAATCCAGTCCAAATATGTGAACTTGAAAGTGCTTAACAAATACTACAAATGCAAGCAGTTATTTCTTCAATGTTCAGTATTGACATTTGGCAAGTTATCATACAACCTAATATGTGATTACTTACTCAATCATGTTTTGTACCTGTGATAGCATAGCTCCGTTTACAATATTCATTGGTGTCCATGTCCATCATAACTGGGCCGTCTGTCCTATGTCTTAAGAAAGGTTAACATCAGTGCATTAACTAAAGCTTGCTTTAGTGACTAAAATGGCATACTTGCTCTTTTCATATTCAGCCACTGTGTCAAGCCAGATGTGCAACACACACATGTGGAGCCCAATAATTTTTTGGTCATCAATTTTGCATCCAAAATAGTGATTTTAGGTTGGTGCAGTGTTTTACTATCTTTAACTTGACCAAGTAATTTGGCACACTATTCCTATTAACTACATGTTCAAATATTTTAACTTCGGTGCACATTAATACATACTTTCCTAGTTGTAGTTACAGACGTGCCTTCTGTGTTCTCTAAGATGACATATTTAAGATTTTCAGTTGCATCAACGTAAATAAGGCATTGTTTACATTACAGGCCATTTAATGCGAGCTTTATCAGACGCTCGAAAATGGCTAGCAAATTATTATAAGAGCTGAATGGCATTACTAAGACCTTACATTCTCTTCTGTTTGTGCTGCTGGTGTAGCTACAGCTGCCATTACCATCAGCCTTTTTCTGCTCAAGCATTTTTGAAACTTATCATTTTTATTCTCAGTGTCTTTATCAGAATCAAAATTTACATCTAAATGACGGCACAGTGGTTCACTTGGCAGATATTTAATTAACTTATCCTCTATAATATCTTGGTAATCTGCTACAGCTATACCAGAATAGTCTTTATTCTGTAAATAGCATATTTGATCTTCATAAACAGCCAGATTTTCAGTAGACCTACATTTTCGGGGACTTAACATTGACCCTATATATATTTTTGTTATCTACTGGGTTGAATCTCTGGTGACATTTGTCAATCATGCAGTTGTAGTTGGTACTCAACTCAGTCCACTGAACTTTTAAAAATATAAAATAAACGTTTAGTCGTCCTTCTACTCATTAAAAATACTTCAGAGTTTAAACTTATTGAATCAAAAGTTTTATTTATTTAATTGTATATATAAAAATGTAATGAAAATCACAAATTTGATTTTGGTTAATTTAAATGTGATCCAAACTAATGCATTAGTGAATATCCTTATTCTTATTTCTGAGCATAATTCGCACTCATAATTCTAGTAGGAAAGTCAAGACAGTTGTGAACAATACATTGTAAATTTGAACTTTGTAATTTATATACAAGTGTATTGTTATCAATTTTAGTCAATCACTTTTTCATAATCTTAGTTGCCATGGTGAGATGTACGTAGGTTGAGTATTAATCCTATTTTGGAGCCTCTCCACGTCATTACAGTCCATGGTACCACATATAGTCATTATTTATCTGACAACCGTGCATCCTGACAATTGCACTGCAGCATAGTTTCCGTTGAAAAAAAAAAGCATCATCATAAAACTGTTTTCTTCAAAGCATTTCTTCCTAAGAGTTTTCAATAATATATCTAGTGTATGAGAATGGTGACGTTTCCAGTGCCAATTTGAACAGTTAAACCATACATAAATCCAGGACATTACATTATGTGACTTGTGTAGCATGTCTTTATATATATGGAATAGCATGAATACCTATTTCATTCTTCAGTTGCTTAAGATATATGCTTTGTGGAAGCAGCTTGAGTACACGTGACTTGTGTCACTTTTCCACGTGGAAATTCTTATTGATTATGTTAAATATTGTTTCCTGGGGTACGTGGACAGCTTTTACGATTGGCCTTTGTATTTCTTGATTCCCATCTATGTCAAAACGTTGCATTTTGCTTACCACAGCCGAAGTATGACTTATTGGATGGTCCTGTTGCCCCAAGATAACCTATTTCCCTTTTTTATTCAATGCTAATATAAGGGATATTCCCAACTTGGAAAATCTAAATCCCCGATATGAACATATCTTTATGATCTTAGTACTAATATTTTGTGTTTGAGAGGGCTATTTCATGCCATTTTCAAAAGCAATCAATTTTTGGTAGAATTTAGTTCTGATACATGTTATTTCCCCGCGACTTTACGTCGGCTTTGTATGCATCATGACATGCTGTTTTGCATATATTAATATCTAATTGCCTATAGTTCAGCTTTGAGAAATCATAGGCTAGTGATCTAAATACGTAACAAAAGCCCCTTTTTAACTATGTAAGCCAATATTGCTTCCATAATTGCAGTCCTTATTTTGTTAAAGTTTGCTTTATCATTTTTACTTCATTTGAATTATGACTTCCAGTATGATATAGGAAGAAATGCTGATTTTGTGGAACAAGATCAGTTTGAAATTTATTAGACTTAGTTAGATTATTTTGTAATCGATGGTATGAAGTTTCGTTTCGCCGACATGGCCGATGTTTGTCAGGCCGTGTTTATAATTAGGCTTTACTAGCCTAAAAAATTGTTTGAATGGGCAAAGAAAATCCCTGAAAAAAATAAATAAATATATAAATGAATGCAAAACACATTTGAAACTTATTGCGTATATTAAATGAAACTTCTGATTAACAATTTAAAAAGCTTGCTTACTTTATAATTTTAATATTGTAAAAACGATATTTTGTTTGATGACACTCAACCTAAACATCGTAAAATTGCATGCAGTGTTTTTCAAAACAAAACAAAAAGAAAATTTACAGTTTTATAGAATCACAAAGTGAAACCTGCAGTAAAGGTGAGCATATTAAATCGTGTCTTAAAACATATCATAATGAAATATTTTGACTTTTAAAAACTGCGAATTTATAAGAGTATCACATATGATAATTTTACAGTTTACTTGCAAAATATATATAAGAAAGTTGATCTCATATTTCCGACATTTTTATCCAGTATTTCTTTCTTGTAATGCAATAAAAACGCATAAAGCAATTACGTCAAATCAATGCAGGACTGCGGTGATAAGTGAAGCGTCCACAGCAAGCAGGAGGTGACCTTTTGTTTGATTCTGCAACCTGTCTAGCTCAGTTTTGATACTCCATTAAACAATGGCGTATATACTTGTTTTATCTTATCATTCCATCTTGAAGATAGTACACTTTACTGATTTATTCTAATCTTTAAATCAGGTTGTCTTGGTCTAGTTAATAAATATATGGGGATTGTGTCATGTGAATGGACGATTCTTGGTTAAGCCTTAGTGTGTTGAATGCATCAATGGCAATGTGTCAGTCTTGAATCTTTGGAAGTCAGCTATAGGTCTAAAATCTTAATATATCAAGTGGTCCTACTCTGCTGGAAACCAAACCAATTCATAGCTCACTATAGGTCTGAACTTTTAGTATTTCAAGTGGTCTTATTCTGCTGGAAAATAAAACAATTCATAGCTCACTATAGGTCTGATCTATTATTTCAACTGGTCTTATTCTGCTGGAAAAAAAACAATTCGTAGCTCACTACAAGTCTGAATTCTTAATATTTCAAGTGGTCTCACTCTGTTGCAATTCATAGCTCACTATAGGTCTGAACTCTTAATCCTTCAAGTGGTTTTACACTGCTGGAAAATATACCAATTCATAGTTCACTCAGTCCTTGCAGCTTCCTCCATCTTCCATCTTGTCTGTTTATGGGAACAGGTGTGATCGTGGATTGCATCAACAAAATAAACCCACTGGTAGAGATGATGTACATTGAAAGATGACCATTAAAGTATCGTACAATCACCTTCATACATGTTCTCGTAAACCAAGTAAATAAAGATTCCTGTAGAAAGAGTTTGTATTAGGTCAGTTTATAAAAATGA
>NW_013665792.1:542727-544276 GCF_000517525.1 Limulus polyphemus | reverse complement strand
GTTTAATTTTTGAGTTTTCTTTCTGTTTAATGTTAAATAATTTGTGTTTATCAGGTATAAAATGTAAAACTGAAGAAAAAGCTGTGATAATAAGCCTGTAAGAAACAAAGAAAAATTTATCTTGTATATCATATTATATTATAATATCACACATATGTTTATACACAAAGCGAGAGTGTACTTTATTAACGGCAGAATTGTAAAATTGCAATGATTTACACCTGAAGGCAGTCTAATTGTCTTTTCATTTCCAAATAAAAAGAAGGGCACACCTAATAAGAAAAATAAAATAAGACTAAGCCAAAGACATGGAAAAGATTTACTAATTGCATAGGCATAGTAACCGAAATAATTAAATGACCAGTGATTGTTTGCTCTTGTTACACATGTAAATGATAATAATATTTATAATTCTTAGTTTTGAACAATATACTATGGTGTCTGAACGATGTGAATTTAATCCCACTTTTCACGGTAGGGCTAACAAATTCCTTTTTTTTAATTAACCAATTTTTTGTAACTGCTGGAAAGATTCGCCGGATGAGCAAATTCTCGAGAAGCTTAGTACGGACGGTAATTGAATGTTTATTGTATGATGTCAAGAACACGTGTGAATATCACTCGGCACAAGTGGATTTCCCAATCATGTAGACCGTGTACCGAAGCACATATCTTTATTTCGAATTTGCTTATACTTGAGACACTGTTAAGAGACTTCTGAAATGTAACACGAAAACAATTTTATTTATTCGATTTTTTATGTTGCATACATACCTAATTTTCGAATACAAACAATGCAGTAATATTCTATAGTTCGTTGTAACAATGTTTAACATTAATCTTACGAAGACAGAATGAAATATCAAGTTTCCAATTAGGGATATTCAGAGTTATCAACATTTTAGGAATTTTGTGTCAGCCATGGTAAAGATAAAAGTTTTTGTGTTTATAGTTATTACATTTTCCCTCCTCTAACCATAAGTTAATTCTTTCAAGATCAAACTTTGAGACTGTAAATCCAAAGCCATACTACTTGGACCCACAACGTGTAAATTTGCACGCCAGGTGGATGTTAAGTATTCTAATAACTAGAACTGTGTTTATTACGCCCTGGAGCTTCTGATGATTTTTACCTTCTCAAACTTCCATGCATCTTCTTTCGTTCGAGATCATAAATATATATTTTATTTTCTTATTTATTTTGCACTAAACGTCATTTTACTTTATAAAACGTTTTGGTCAGTACATAGCTTTATCTTCGAATCATCTTCTTATATTACAAAAGCGTGTTTAAGTAATTCGTTTTAACTAGATCAGTCGAGCGAATCTACCGTTTTCTTTTTCCCAGTTACTAACTGTATTTTCCACTACGCTCATATCCCTAATGTTGAAACAAATCTCGGTTAGTTTGTTTGTTTGTTGAATTTCGCGCAAAGCTACACGAGAGCTATCTGCGCTAGCCGTCCCTAATTTAGCAGTGTAAGACTAGAGGGAAGGCAGCTAGTCATCACCACCCACCGCCTAATCTTGGGCTACCCTTTTACCAATG
>NW_013665792.1:540763-541888 GCF_000517525.1 Limulus polyphemus | reverse complement strand
GCCATGCCGGGCCATTTCGGGTTAGACATAAGATTAAAAAGAGAAGTTAGTGAATATTTTCAACCAAAT
Organism: Limulus polyphemus; assembly: GCF_000517525.1. NCBI lineage: Eukaryota > Metazoa > Arthropoda > Merostomata > Xiphosura > Limulidae > Limulus > Limulus polyphemus. The sequence goes on along the minus strand of NW_013665792.1, from coordinate 541,819 downwards.
TAGCCAGTCATTTGTTTCATTAATAAAACGTCAATTACGACTACAAGTTTAAAGCAATAGTTTATTTGAGTTATTGTAAGCATTACAATCGCGAACTCCATTTCTACAGAGAAATCCCATAATTGTTTAATGTTCAAGTATTTTTTTTTGGAAAAATTTCATGAAACAAGTCATTTAGAAAATGCAAATGAATCAGGTGATAGTTACCATGATGATATTGAAAAAATATATTTTACGAATTTACCTCTCAAAATACCTGTGGTATTCGCAGATGAAACCGGGTGATTATAAAGCAATCCCCTTAGTTTAAACTTGTTATGTCCTAAAACTATTTGCCCCCATTGAAACTTAATTTTTTCCAGAGGCACATTGAAAATCAGAAATTTTTATTCGGGAAAGATTGGACATTGTATATGGTGTTTCACAGAAGATCTTCAACATCATTCTCAGTTAGCATATAAAGCCTGTCTCTAAATGAAGTCACTGCAAGCATAATCTGTTCTGAAAAGTATTCGTTAATTTTTGTAATCTTATTTCCAATGGAGGGTTGCAAATCCTCCAAATTTCGTGGCTACTTCGATTGACATTCTTTTTGAGGAAAACCCACAGCCCCAAAACCTGCTGGTGCAATATCCTGGGATCTCGGCGACCATTTCTGTCTTCAGTTAGTCTGTTAGAAACCTTTTAACGGGATTATATATGTGAGGAATAGGTCCGTTTTGTTGGAAGGTGGTATTCTCAAATGTTAGTTTGCATGAAAAGCGATTTGAATATTCAGTACGACATGGTTTTAAATCGTTTGTACCATGTCCAGACTTTCAATATTCAGTACGACATGGTTTTAAATCGTTTGTACCATGTCCAGACTTTCAATATTCAGTACGACATGGTTTTGAATCGTTTATACCATGTCCAGGCTTTCAATATTCAGTACGACATGGTTTTGAATCGTTTATACCATGTCCAGACTTTCAATATTCAGTACGACATGGTTTTGAATCGTTTATACCATGTCCAGACTTTCAATATTCAGTACGACATGGTTTTGAATCGCTT
>NW_013665792.1:536173-540068 GCF_000517525.1 Limulus polyphemus | reverse complement strand
ACATCTATTAAACATCTCACTGTCGGAAAAACACACAACGATACATGTATATATATATATATGTGTGTGTGTGTGCGTGTGTGTGTATGTTTGTGTGTACACTTATTTATTTGTATATATATATATAACACGTCATCATATAATCTAATATACATCGTTTAATTATACTTTCCTCAAAATCTATAGTTGTCTTTGATTGAAAATATTATTATTTTATATATATATGTACATCTGGTAAATACAAGTACATTTTGATGAATTGATTATGTTGCATAACAGTTACTCTTTAGCCTAAAAATGCAACATAAAAAGCATACATTTTTTACTAATATTATAAATTATTTAAAAGTAAATATATAAGTATGTATTCATCGGAAGCAGAAACGAATGTATAACATGAGAATTAAACGTAATTAACTATATAAAAATTCGGTAATTCCTAGCTTTAAACCTAAAATAACGTAAAACAGTTTTTTACTAAAATATTTACTATTTTTTAAATGATATTGTTACCTTTCTACTAACTATTTCATCAAAAATAATGAAATATGAGAAATAAAATTTAGGTTATTTTAAGTAACTGAAAACTTGTGTAACTTATACAACATACACGATAGAAATATAAATTTGAAATAAAACTATGGTAAGGTTACCATAGTATTCATATTAAAATCTTTTCAAAGTGTACCATGTCTTACGATGCCAAGACACTAATGCTTTTTCTACGTAAAATAATATTTTGTAAGATCATCAGTTGAAACAAGATAATCTTCGCTATCCTTTTAGGACACCCTTTTTTTAAACTGTGAGTTATGAAGGTATAAGATGTACATAATTTTTGTTAATTAAATAGCAATTTTCCATGACACGAAAATGTTGTTTCGATGCCTGCCAATTTCCATAACGACCGCAATACTGCTGGTTGTAATTAGTAACAAAACCTATTAGTGCACTTCGCTTCATTTGTTGTGTGGAATTACTTTTCATAAACGGCAATCATTAAAGAGAAAGACCGAAACCGATTATCACTTGAAAATAACTTGCTTTCGTGCTTCACAGAAATCATTCCACGGAGGATACAGCTGCTTTCATCTGTCCGTCAATAGTTTGATATATATTTAGTATGTTAAAATATGGTGTTATGAATAAAACATAGCATAGTACAGTTAAAGAGGTGGGGGTCATGAGTATGAAAATCAGCAATAAAGAGACCGTGATAAACAAAACTCTCTGGTCAACCCTGCCTTTGAGGACCCTGAGACATTAGTGTATGCGTTTTATCCAATTTATTAACTACTATTGTTTTCCATTGCTGTCAACGGTTGAACACATTTCATGCCAAGTATATTGGAGGCTGTTTAAGGGCTGATTAGAGATAGAGAACCGAACTTTTCCAGAGCAGTTACAGGGAAAAAAGTCCAGCAAACTGTGCTAAGATGTTATCAGATCTACAGTAAGCTAGTTGTTGTCAGTGCTGCGGGGTTAGAAAACTGGATTTGCATGCAGTAATCTCGGTTTGGCGTCCTGATAACGATGAAACTCAGGCAAGCTATCTCTAACAGGTCACTCGCGGCCAGGTATTGCACGTAAAGCGGACGAGTTTGTCTTCTAAGTTCTACTTACAGTTCTAGGATTCTGCTAAGATGGGACGTTCTTATCTAACATATATCTTTCAAAGTATTCGTATGTCAGAGAAGATTAAAAACCTTCTTGTATATGATGAATAATACAACTAATAAAAATAACCTAAGAATAAATTTCCGAAACCAAAGTTTTCATACGCTCTTAACCCTAATCTGATATGAAGTAGTTAAAAGTTCTGTTAGCTTGAGTGAATAATTAACAAAACACCGAAGTTAAACATTTAGTTAAATAAAAAAAGTTAATCATAAAATAGAATCATAACTTTGTCAATTAATGAGAAATAATAAAAGTAAGATACATTTCTTTATTTACAAAAAGAAAACTCAGAAACCTTTGACATACACAGACTGAGATGAAACTTAATTAAAGGACAATACATTGATAAACAAATGCTTTGAAATGTAGAAATTACAAAATAATGCTCAAACGGACTTTAAGTTTAAACACAAAGTACAAAGACACTTGTAGGAAACCAATTTGTTTAACTTTTTACAACTTAAAGTTGTAAATAAATCAATCGAGATGTACAAGAAAAGGTGGAACATCAAAGAGCAACACTTATAAGAGGTAACATTTACTCAAAAATCACCTCAAGGAACATCAGTGACTAAAATAAGAAAGTCACTTCTTTTGAAAGAAAAAATGATTAAATCAATGAAAATTATTGACCAGGCTGTAAACAAGGTATACAAAATAATGTTTTTGTTTTATAAACCGGATGTTGTGAAACTACTAAATATTTTAGTAAAAATATTAATTGGTAAGAATTAACTTTTGGGGAGGAAATAGAAAAGAAACTGATAATTTACTTAAATTATTTCTATTGAATTGGACAGAAGCGTACATGCAAGAAATATTTTGTTTTTTAAAGTAACGTTTATGATAGAATATTGACTATTTAGATAATTGCAAAAAAGACTGAACACAATAGTTCTATCTAAATTTCACAAACAATTAGTACGTTGGGGAATCTTTTAACTTACAATCAATTAATGGCAGAGTCAAGAAATTTAACAAGCACAGAATTAATTAATACATTAACATATTCCATTTCTCTAAACCTAAATCAGCTCAAAAAAAGGAAATATCTCGTTCAATAGAAAATTAGTGTAAAGTTATTCGACATCAGAATTAGTTCAATAAACAGCTTAATGAAGTATTGATCTTTTAGGTGCTTTACAAATTTACAGCTGTCCTTCACTATATTTTTCATAAAGGCTTTGGAAAGAAATTAAAACTAGCTTACTTTTAACAATAAGTTTCAGTGTTCGAGAAAATAGCAGTCATCGGACAATCATTAGTGGATATTTTGGTAGTTCATATTTATCTTCACAGTGTGGACAGATGGGCGAATTTGATAGTAAAATATCACAGAAAAATATATATCAAACATTTTAGATTACATTACTCTTGTTCAAGTTCGAAACATAAAAACTCAGAGATTAATGCTATAAGAGAAATTGCAGATATCTAAACTATTGCTTTTTTTGTTTCATCTACAGATTATTTTTGCATTTGATTATTTAATTATAACACTAAGAATCTTGAATTAAGTGTGTCGATTTTCATTACTACTCTTACGATAAAAGTAGACATTATAAAACTTTCAAAACTGCGGTATAATTGTTGTATTTGTAACTTTTGATAAAGTTGCTATATCTAAACTGTTTGGTTTGTAACTTCAAAAGCTCAAATATATATAAAATGCTAAGGCCGTACTTCCTTCGAGTACAGTCTGCCAGTGATATGTAGTTAGAAAGAGAAAGCTTTACTAAAACAAATTATAAGATAATATATAAGCCCAATACTGTGTTTCTGACTAAGAAATATTAATTCACAGTTAATTCTACCGCTGTAAAACAGGAAGAAATATAACAGGCAGACTTTAAAGTAGCACCTAACAGGAGAAAGAGAAAAACGCTCGTTGTTACACTGAATAAAAAGTAATGTTTATTAGTTTTTTTGGTTTTCCAGATTTTATTTCAAGCAGATAAAATTTATTTTAAGTTTGGTAACTTTAAATAAATCAACGTAAATGAAGGTAGAGATTTGAACTAACGATTACTGAAAGTGAAAAATTTGGACTTATGTGCTCCACGTGGTTGGACTTACGATACAAAGAACATCGGGTAGACAAAGAAAACTACAATTTTAGAAAACTACTACTTAGGTACAATACGGTACTAAGTAACAGTAGGTACGTAAGGTTAGTAAAACCTTTCTTTACGAAAGGGACTAAATTAAACTTACT
>NW_013665792.1:533997-536152 GCF_000517525.1 Limulus polyphemus | reverse complement strand
ACGAAGTTATTACGATTGTTGTTACGTTGTTTCCATTATATCATATAAGAAATTTACCATAAGTAAGGTTGGTTAATACCTTTAAAAAATAAATCAACTCATATGTATATTTTAGTTTAATATGGAAATATATTTAATTTATATATATATATATATATAGTTTAGAACCCTTATCTATTAATAACAGGAATATATATAATCTTTGCTGTTTACAACCCGAAATAGATCTTATGTATTTCAACTTTACTTGGTTACCAGAGCTGTCATCAAAAGAATTATTAGAAACACTTAAGAGGGCATTATAGTACATTTTTTCCTTGCATTGTAATGGTATAGAGAAGATAACTTTCTCTGCTAGTATATTCTGCACTCTTGGTGGTAATATATTTAAAAGCGTTTAAGAGATATTAAACCCTATGAAGCTTTAATGATTTTGAAACACCGGCGGCGATTTAAATCAGAAGAAGGTGCAATCGGTATTTCATGGAGAGAGAGAAAGATTGAAAAAAAAAGTCCCTCCCACAAACAAACTATGAAACGTTTTTCTCTGACACTAAACTAAGGAACGTGAGCGGCCTAGCTGTCTAGAATTTTGCTCCGTGCAGGTTGATACCGTACTCAATGATGATCTTACTCGTGCCGAGTCCGTGCATTTGGCGAGGCACGGCTGAGTTTGATTTGCTAGCTCAGAATATATAAAGAGGTCGCAAATGGCTATTTCAAAATGAAGTATGGTCAATTTTATGATAGTAAAACCTAGAGATTGTGGGAAAGGGGGAGAGAAGTTTTAAATGTACGTCATTTATTTTCCTAGCACATAAAAAACTAGGTGATCTCATGTATCCTAAGGTATAAACAGGAATTTCTTTGTGTAGGTACCATAAACAGCGGTTCCCTTGTACTCCAATACGATCTGCTTTTCTGCGTAACAATTCATGTATTAGGTTGTCAAAAAATTAATATCGTTTTTTTAGATGAAAAACCCCGAACAACTTATATATCAAAACAAAACATTTATTAAATGAAACAGTCTCCATTTTTGTCGGTGATGCTTTTCCATCTTACAATCAGTTTGTTAATGCCCTGATTAAATAAATCACTTGGCCTTGAAGCAAAAAACCATGTCGATGTCCTCTTTAACACTTTCCGCATTTGCCTACGTTTTCCCATTAAGATGGTGTTGCAGCGAACTAAAAAGATGGTAATCTGATGGTACCATATCTGGAGAATGTGATAGGTGGGGTAAAACTTCCCAACCCAACTACATAATCTTGTGTTGCGTCAAACGTGCCACATGTGGACCTGCATTGTCGTGGAGAAGAACACCTTTTCGATTGACGAGTGTGTTTCTGATGAAGGGCTTCATTTAAACGTTCCAGTTGTTAACTTTAGATCTCTGCATTGACAGTTCGCTGTGGATTGAGGAGTTCGAAATGAAACACTTTTGATGTCCCACCAAATGCAAAGCATCACTTTCTGCAGAGGGAGTCCAGATATTTGGGTCGGAAATGGCTTTTGTCTGGGACTGAGCCATTGTTTTTGGTATTTCATATTCGCATAAAGAATCAGTTTTTCATCACCGTGACAATTCTGTCCAAAAATGGTTCACGCGCAATACGCGTCAGAAGGGACTAAGAAACGTCGGAAACGATAAACATCGGAAAGTTCGTGAGGTACTCAAACACCTCCTTTAAGAAGTTTTTCCATATTCCTTATATGTTTACTTATTGTTTCATGAGAGACATGCAAGTTCAGGGCCATTTCACGAATGTGTTGCCTTGGGTTAGACTCCACAAGAGTCTTCAGAGCATCAATATCAATTCCAACATGTAGGCCCCTGCCATCACAGTTTTTAAGGCTAAAGTCACCTGAACGAAATTTGCTGAACCATCGTTGACGCTTACGAATGTTTAAAACATTTTCATACACTTCGTTCATATTATTTATGACTACAAAGAAATTGTTTCCCCTTCTTGTATTCAAACAGCATTACATGCTAAATGTGTACCTCGTCGTGTGCCATTACTATAAGAGATTAGAGTATACTAAACTCTACACATTATATAGGCTACACTAGAGTGACGTTTAGGTGGTTCGTTTAACTATTATACGTGATGTACGTTTTTTTTTTTTGGGGGGGGGGGGGGGGGGGGGG
>NW_013665792.1:531699-533200 GCF_000517525.1 Limulus polyphemus | reverse complement strand
GGTTAATGAAAGTGTTCCAAAACGCGACCTAATACATGAATCAATGTAACATTACTAATATAAACAAATAAAGCAGTTACTAACCCATTTGAATTCACATAAAGTATTAAATAAAAAAATTACGAAATTATTACAGGAACATATTTTATTAAATATTAAAGTTTATAAAGATTAATTATAAATAACAATTGGTTCATACTGCCCTAGCATTCTTAATAAAATAATACATTTGGTGTGTTTTAACGTATGTAGAATTTTTAGGGAAAAAAGCAACAACAAACGAAATCAGCCATTCTTAACACAATAGTCGTATTAAATATATTGTACAGGGTTGAAAATGTAGTCAATTTAATTTCAAGATGATTACAATAAGTACTGAAATGAAGTGGAATTTTTTGCGGTATTACGTATTTTGTTTGGGGTAGGGGCTACACCATGCAAATAACTGTATGGAAAAAGTTTGGGAGGAGAATAATGCAACAACAATCGAAAAGCAAACAATCTTGATAGGCACGAGTGTACATACGTAGGTAATATTTCATTTAGCTTTAGTCATACCTGGCTATCATTACACGTGAAAAAAAAAGCCTAAAATGCTATTTGAATAAAATATAGAAGAAAGGATACAAATTTAGTCACAGGAAAAAGCAAAATTTGATTATGTAACTGGTATGAGATTGTTTGTTTGAAGTTAAGTACAAAACTACACAACGGGCTATCTGTGCTCTGCCAGCAACGGGATCAGAACCCAGTTTCTAGCGTTGTAAGTCCGCAGACATACTGTTGTGCCACAAGCGGAGCTGGTATTAGAAAAGACTAATAACGATTGTTACATTTATTCATGATAGTGGAAAAACACGTAAAGTAAACAAAATTGGAAATAACCTAGAAAACGATAAAACTCAAACGCTTTATCAGTGGCAGAGACAGAATGTTTCTTACATCTCTAAACTAATTCTCAAGTTTACCTATTTATGTATATATATATGTGTGTGTGTGTGTGTGCCTGTTTCTTTTTACTTTATTTTTAAACCTCACAATTTGATCAAACTACTTGAAAGTTTATTTATAGAATTTTATCCCTCATTGTGTTTAGAGAGAAAAATACCCTCGAAAAGTCGTGAACTGTCCCAAAAAAGAGAAGGTTTTTTTGGCTCACAGGTTCGAATATACGTATTTACTTGAAAAATGGCATTAGTACGTAAGGAGCAGTTCAGAACAATAGTCTAAAATCAAATTTTATTACGTTTTAGGACTAGATCCATGGACTTGTCTTAAATTTTAGTTTAAAACAGGTTTAGATTTTCGGAATTTTTATATTGGGCCACTATTTACTCGAAACTTGACAATCTATATACTACTAAAACTCTGAGATTGTTTGTTTGTTTGCTTGTCTGTATTTAAATACAGCAAAAACGGCGCATAATAGCGCCATATTTGTAATGAAATGAGAATATAAACAGAATAAAACAAGTTTCGTTCAAGTCGGGCCACGGGTTAC
>NW_013665792.1:528852-530699 GCF_000517525.1 Limulus polyphemus | reverse complement strand
CTAAACTTACTATTTATTTAAGATAATTTTCATACCTGTTTTATAAATTGATTAGCATAACATATCATTTTCAATCATTCTCCAGGTGTCACCTTCATTTTACTTAAACACTTAAGTATAGTTTCAAATATACATATATTTATCCATTTCTAAACTAACACATCCCTAACACCTTTTCACATACACTCTCGCCGTTGGCTACACTCTACCGGAAATGAGATGCTTACAACAGTACATAGAGAAATAGTTTATTTATTTAAAATTAAGCACAAAGCTACACAATGGGCTATTTGTGCTCTGCCCACCACGGGTATCGAAACCCGGATTATAGCGTTGTAAATCCGCAGACATACCGTAGAGAAATAGAATAAACATTTTCTGGAAAACTGGATGACCTTCATGACGTCAGTAAACTCCTTTTATATATATATATATCACTCATTTGATTACACCACCATTCCCAGTTTGCCCCTGAAGAAGAAGAAATGTCCACCTTTCGAAAGCGCTCGAGTTATAGGGTTTTTATTCATTTCTATCAAAACTTCTTGAACCTATGTGTTTTTCTAACATCATGAACTGAATAGCATAAAATATTTTAGTGGCTTTTGGTTTTTATTCTTGTTTATAAACTACTACTAGAGGACAGTCAGATGCATGCCTTGATCATATTTATATTAGAAAAGATAAAATATTAGGTCATCACGCAAAGCTAAACAAGGACTATTACGTCGTCAAGAAATTGATGTCGCGTTTTGGAACACTTTCATTCTTCCCCCAAAAAACGTACATCAGGTATAATAGTTAAACAAACCGCCTAAACGTCACGTTAGTGTAGCCTATATAATGTATAAAGTTTAGTATACTCTAATCCCTTATAGTGGTGGCACACGACAAAATACACAATCAGTATGTAATGCCGTTTGAATACAATAACGGAAATAACTCCTCTGTTGCCACAAAGAATAACAAAGACGTTTATGGAAATGTTTTGAACGTTCATAAGTGTCAACGATGGTTCAACAAATTTCGTTCAAGTGACTTTAGCCTTAAAAACTGTGATGGCAGGGGCCGACATGTTGTAATTCATATTGATGCTCTGAAGACGTTTGTTGAGTCTAACCCAAGGTAATACACTCGTGAAATGGCCTTTAACTTTCTTGTCTCTCATGAAACAATACGTAAACATCTAAGGAATATGAGAAAACTCCATAAAGAAGGTGTTTGGGTGCCTCACGAACTCTCCGATGATTATAGTTTCTAACGTGCGAATGTTGCTTCGTCTCTTCTGGCAGGTAATGCATGTGAACCATTTTTGAACAGAATTTTCACTGGTGATGAAAAATATATTATCTATGCGAATATTAAATGCCAAAAACAATGGCCCACTCCTATACAAAAATCATTTCGACCTCAAAACCTGGATTCCATCCGCAAAAAATGATGCTTTGCATTTGGTGGGACATAAAAGGAGTAATTTATTTCGAACTCCTCAATCCATAGCGAACTGTCAATGCAGAGATTTATAGTCAGCAACTGGAACATTTAAATCAAGCCTATCATCAGAAACGCCTTTCACTCATCAATCGGTAATCTTCATCTCCACGACAATGCACGTCCACATGTGACACGTTTGACACTACACAAGATTATGAAGTTACGCTAGGACTTTGTCTCCCACCCACTATATTCTCCAGATATGGTACCATCAGATTACCATCTTTTTAGCTCGCTGCAAAACCATCTTGATGGGAAAACGTATGCAAATGTGGAAGGTGTTAAAGAGGACATCGACATGTTTTTTGCTTCAAAGCCAAGTGATTTCTTTAATCAGGGCATTAACATCCTGC